>NC_091318.1:949569-1064569 GCF_038502225.1 Cherax quadricarinatus
ACCTACATCAGCTCATTTGAAAGCATTTTTATTGTTATGAGACATACAAGTAGGGAACAGGATGAAGTTGGAGCCATCTGTGGGCCAGCATTTTCATTTGATCAACTGACTTTATCTCGTTGACATCATTATGCTGTATGAATGTGTTCCATACTCGAGTCATCCTGGGTATGTATGGTCTCAGATGGAGTGATGTTCTGGAGAAGGGTACAGCCAGAGTGATGTTGCTGCTTTCTGCCCGTCTTGTGGCATAAAAGCTTGTTTCACGCTGTCCTCGAAGTGGACCCAAGTGTGGTATTTTGACAATATTAGCCTTGTACATAACAGTAAGGCCACCCACATCCCTCCTATGTTGAAGGCTCTGCTGAAATGACAGATCTATCCAGGATGGGTCCAGGCGAGAGATGAGACGCCTTGCTCTCTTCTCTACTCTGTCAAGCAGTCGCAGATGAGAGGGGGGGGAGGCAAATCAAGAAAGTGGAGCATACTCAAGGTGTGAGCGTACTTGTGCCTCGTACAGGATCTTGCAACCCCTACTGTCAAGCAGATGCGAGATACGGCGAAGTGCTGTAAGCTTCCTGGCTGCCTTGTTTGCAAGATTTACAACATGGTTCTTCATGGTTAGTTTGGAGTCAAATTTCACCCCAAGGATATCAACTTCTTCTCCAGGTGCCAACACTCTCCCATTCATCCTTACTACTGCACCAGCATTACCATCATGGTACCGACAATCATCATTTGCGTTTTCTCAGGTGCAAATGTTACTTGCCATCTATTTCCCCAAGCTGATATAGCTCTCATCTGGTGATTGATGTAGCTTAGAGCAGCTGGCATTTCTTCTCTTGGATAAGTGAATGTCAGTGTACAGTCGTCTGCATATGCATGTGATTCTGGAATGAGATGAAGAAGGTCCATAACAATGGACCCAACACGCTTCCTTGTGGAACACTTGCCCCAATAGGATGTCTTGCTGATTCCGTTCCATTGAGAACTACACTTAGAGATCTACCATGAAGGTAATCACTGAGGAGACATAGCGTAGAGCCTGCAGTTCCCAGTGCTTGAAGTTTTGCTAAGAGGCCCTGGTGCCACACCCGGTCGAAAGCGCCAGCGCTACCACACAGCTGACTTTGGATTCATCCAGTGACTGGTGCCACTTAGTGGAGAGGTTTAACAACAGATCAGCAGCAGAGTAACCTTTCCTGAAGCCATATTGACGATCACAAAGTAGTGAGTGGTAGTCAAAAAACTCTGTCATTTGTCTTGAGAGTATTGTCTCAAGGATCTTACCAGTGATTGACAGGGGTGACACTGGTCTGTAGTTGCTGATTTCTGCTCTGCTCTTCTTTTAGTGAACAGGGACTACATTTGCCTCTTTCCATAGAGAGGGCCATTTACACTGTACTAGGCAGTGCTGAAAGATGCGAGTTAGAGGTGCTGCTAGCTGGTCTGCACATCTTCTCAACAATCTTGGGCTCAACTTGTCTGGGCCCACAGCCTTTTCTTGGTCAAGCGATTTAAGAAGGAAATGCACCTCCTCCTGCCTTATTGTCACCACTGACAGTTTTGACACAGTTCTTGCAGCTAGCCAAGGAGGGTCCCTTGCTGGATCAGGAACTTGCATTTTGGTAGCAAAGTGTTCAGCAAAGAGGTCCGCCTTCTCTTGACTACTAGTAGAGGTGGTCCCATCCTGTCGATTTAGAGGTGGAATAAGTTCATCAGGCAGATAACCTTGTCTGTCCTTGACCAGGGACCACCAGGTTTTGGAGCCTACCCTACCTGATGCTAGCTTTCTTTTAGTGTCCACCTCCCATTTAGCAATGGCCCACTTTTGAACATCACCCATTTGCCTACAGGCTTGCGTGTGCAAGTTCCTGTTATAGGTGGTAGGATGTCTCTTATACCTTCGCCATGCTTTGTACTTAGCAGTAGCAGCCTCTCTACAATGAAAGCCAAACCAAGGCTGATCTGTAGGCTTCGTCACATATTGCCGGTGAGGAATGTGTTCTTGTTGTACATTAAGGATGTGTCCAGTGAAGGCTTTCACTTGGTTGTCAACATCCCCTTGGAGAAGAGCATTCCAATAGGTGGTGGCGAGCTCAGAGCAAAGGGCTGGCCAATTACCTCTTTCCCATAGCCAGGTTGTGCGTGTGGACTCCTCACCTCGTCCTGTTGGGATCTTAAGTGTCGTAAAAACAGCCTTGTGGTCAGACGTATTGGTCAGACGTCAACGTAGCCGAGGGGTTGACAAGTGACTATGCCTTCTGCCAGATCACTCACTACTGGGTCAAGGGAGGAGCCAGAGATATGAGTAGGGAAATCAACGAAGTTTCTCATGTCAAACACTGCAAGAATGTCATCAAAGTCCCTCTGTATAAGGTGCTGGTTGAGGTCACCAACAATTATAATATGTTAATAGTTGTGTTGTAACAGAAGGGAGTCAATATTTTCCATTAGGATGTTGATGGGGTCTGCATGTTGCCACTGAGGTCTGTGCATTGCACATGCTAGTACAGAGGTACTAGTGTTTATACAGAGCTTGAAGAACATCATTTCACCCTCATTACACCCTCTCAAACTCGTCCACTAATCTTTGAAACTTTTCTTTAGAATCCCCCAAAAGCACAGTATCATCAGCAAAATGTAAGTGTGTCAACTCCCATTTTGTATTTGATTCCTCATAATTTAATCCCACCCCTCTTTTGCAACCCTATCTAAAAATATGTCAAACAACCATCGTGACATTACACATCCCTGTCTAAGACCTACTTTTGCTGGGAAGTAATCTCCCTCTCTCCTTCGCACCCTAACCTAAGCCTCACTATCCTCATAAAAACTTTACAGCATTTAGTAACTTACTACCTATTCCATACACTTGCAACATCTGCCACTTTATTCCCTTATCTATTCTATCATATGCCTTTTCTAAATCCATAAATGCAATGAAAACCTCTCTACCTGTGTCTAAATGTTGTTCACATATATGCTTCAATGTAAACACCTGATCTACACATCCCTTACCCATTCTAAAGCCTCCTTGCTCATTTAATCCTGCTCTCTGTCATCTAATTCTTGCAATAATAACCCTACCGTACACTTGGTATATTCAGTTAACTTATTCCATTAAAATTTTTACAACCTCTTTTATCCCTTTCCCCTCATATAAAGGAGTTATATATGCTCTCTGCCAATCCTTAGGTACCTCCCACTCTTTCATACATTTATTAAACAAATATACCAACCACTCCAACACTATATTCCCCCCTCCCCTGCTTTTAACATTGCTGTCATGATCCCATCAGTTTCAGCTGCTTTACTCACTTTCTTTCTATGTAATGCCTGACGAACCTCCCCCACATCCTGTTCTTCACTTCTAAAAGATGTTATACCACCCAGGCCAGTGCATGAAATTTCTGTCTCCTTTTCTTCTTCGATATTTAAAAGTTCCTCAAAATATTCCTGCCATCTACCCAATATCTCCAGCTCCCCATCTACTAACTCCACTACTCTGTTTTTAGCTGACAAATCCATTCGTTCTCTAGGCTTTCTGAACTTGTTTATCTCACTCCAATTTTTTTTCTTATTTTCAGCAAAATTTGTTGACATTGCCTCTCCCACTCTACAATTTGCCCTCCTTTTGCACTCTCTCACCACTCTTTTCACCTTTCTTTTACTCTCCATATACTAATCCCTCCTTGTATCACTTCTACTTTATAAAAAATAAAGCTCTCATATGCTAACTTTTTCTCTCTTATTACTCTCTTTACATTATCATTCCACCAATTGCTCTTCTTCCCTCCCGCACCCACTTTCCTGTAACCACAAACTTCTGCTGAACACTTTAACACTACATTCTTAATTCTACCCAACAGCTCTTCAACTTCATTGTCTATACTCTTATTAGCCCATCTTTCTTTCAATAGTTTTTTATATCTTACCCTAACTGCCTCCTTTAATTTATAAACCTTCATCTCCCTCTTTCTGATCCCATTGTCCTTGCATCCCATTTAATTTTTACTTATTTTTTATCTAAAAATATGTATTACCTATTACTAAACTTCTTTTTATACAAAATTCAATCAAAAGCCCCCCATTATATATATATATATACATATATGTAATGTATATATATACATATATGTAATGTATATATATATATATACATATATGTAATATTTTATTATTTTATTATCACACCGGCCGATTCCCACCAAGGCAGGGTGGCCCGAAAAAGAAAAACTTTCACCATCATTCACTCCATCACTGTCTTGCCAGAAGGGTGCTTTACACTACAGTTTTTAAACTGCAACATTAACACCCCTCCTTCAGAGTGCAGGCACTGTACTTCCCATCTCCAGGACTCAAGTCCGGCCTGCCGGTTTCCCTGAATCCCTTCATAAATGTTACTTTGCTCACACTCCAACAGCACGTCAAGTATTAAAAACCATTTGTCTCCATTCACTCCTATCAAACACGCTCACGCATGCCTGCTGGAAGTCCAAGCCCCTCGCACACAAAACCTCCTTTACCCCCTCCCTCCAACCCTTCCTAGGCCGACCCCTACCCCGCCTTCCTTCCACTACAGACTGATACACTCTTGAAGTCATTCTGTTTCGCTCCATTCTCTCTACATGTCCGAACCACCTCAACAACCCTTCCTCAGCCCTCTGGACAACAGTTTTGGTAATCCCGCACCTCCTCCTAACTTCCAAACTACGAATTCTCTGCATTATATTCACACCACACATTGCCCTCAGACATGACATCTCCACTGCCTCCAGCCTTCTCCTCGCTGCAACATTCATCACCCACGCTTCACACCCATATAAGAGCGTTGGTAAAACTATACTCTCATACATTCCCCTCTTTGCCTCCAAGGACAAAGTTCTTTGTCTCCACAGACTCCTAAGTGCACCACTCACTCTTTTTCCCTCATCAATTCTATGATTCACCTCATCTTTCATAGACCCATCCGCTGACACGTCCACTCCCAAATATCTGAATACGTTCACCTCCTCCATACTCTCTCCCTCCAATCTGATATTCAATCTTTCATCACCTAATCTTTTTGTTATCCTCATAACCTTACTCTTTCCTGTATTCACCTTTAATTTTCTTCTTTTGCACACCCTACCAAATTCATCCACCAATCTCTGCAACTTCTCTTCAGAATCTCCCAAGAGCACAGTGTCATCGGCAAAGAGCAGCTGTGACAACTCCCACTTTGTGTGTGATTCTTTATCTTTTAACTCCACGCCTCTTGCCAAGACCCTCGCATTTACTTCTCTTACAACCCCATCTATAAATATATTAAACAACCACGGTGACATCACACATCCTTGTCTAAGGCCTACTTTTACTGGGAAAAAATTTCCCTCTTTCCTACATACTCTAACTTGAGCCTCACTATCCTCGTAAAAACTCTTCACTGCTTTCAGTAACCTACCTCCTACACCATACACTTGCAACATCTGCCACATTGCCCCCCTATCCACCCTGTCATACGCCTTTTCCAAATCCATAAATGCCAAATATATATATATATATATATATATATATATATATATATATATATATATATATATATATATATATATATATATATATATATATATATTTATATATATATATGCAATAAGATCACAGAAAACAGGTGATTTCAGAATATGCAAACACAACCACTCTGAAAAAATAGAGAAATTCCAAGCGCTTTCGTGACTACTCACATTATCAAGGAACTATGAAAGTAAAGCATCCAAGGAAGGTATATAAGGGGTCTGGCTAACACCTCACTATCAGATCCCACAACGGTTAAACACCTGACGCGCGCCGGTCCAATTGGACAGGTCCTTTGCACAACCACCAACAAACTATTCTACCCAAGAAAATTTTTAAATTATTATTTGTCCAGTGTATTATTAAATTCTTCCCAAATTCTATTAATTATAAATGGATCTAATTTATATAAACCAAAGGAAATATTCATATTATTGTCAAAACTGCTTTTTATGAAACAAGATTCAATTATATTCCTGTCGACCATGGACTTGCTTGATACTTCTTTCTCAACTTTTTGAAAATCAATTGGATGGTTAAAATCTCTTACATGAATAAATAGAGCATTGGAATCTTGTCCAGTTCTAATGCTATATTTATGTTGTTTTAATCTTAGTTCGAGATTTTTACCAGTTTGACAGTAATAAACTTTATCGCAAATTTTACAAGGAATCTTATAGACACATCCATCAGCATTTTGGGGGGAATTCTTTATCAAAAGTTTTTTTACTGTATCAAGATTTTTGAATACAACTTTAATATTAAAAGTCTTAAGAAGAGAAGGCATATCAACCAAGTTTTCATGGTAAGGGAGAACCAACATATTTTTAGTTGAATAAGGCTGGTTGTCCCTTTTTGGATTGTAAAAAGTATTTCTAGCAACTTTAAAATATTTATCAATTACATTTCTTGGGTATTTTAAATCATTACCTATTTCATAAATTTTGGATATTTCCTCATCTATGAACTCAGGTCTACAAATTCGTAAAGCTCTCAAAAACATTGATGAGAAAACAGACAGTTTGACTCTATCTTGATGCGAAGAATAATAGTGGACATAGGAACAGTTATTTGTAGGTTTTCTGTAAATTTTAAATTTGAATTCATTATTACCCTTAATAATTAAAACATCTAGAAAAGGCAATGAGTTATTTTCTTCAAACTCAACAGTAAAGTTTATAGAATGGGTTAAGCTATTTAATTTTCCAAGGAAATGGTGTATATCTACATTTTTGGGCATAAGACACAAAATATCATCAACATATCTGAACCATTTAGCTCTATTAGGGAGGATTGTGTTAAGGAATCTTGTTTCAAAAAATTCCATGTATAGGTTACTAAGAACAGGTGAAAGAGGATTTCCCATTGCCATACCAAACTTCTGAGTGTAAAACTTATCATTAAATACAAATTTTGCATCAACAATGCAAAGTTTAATAAGTTTAATGATAGTAGGAAGTGGCAATGGTAAATCATAGTTAACGAGTTCTTCAGATAGGAAACTTAATAAATCATCAACAGGAACTTTCGTAAACAAGGAAGTAACATCAAAACTAACCATGTTAAAATCATTTAAGTCAGTCAAGGAGCTTAATTTATCAACTAAGTCTATGTTGTTTTTAACATTAAAGTTAGAAATTTTGCCAACAATAGGGCTCAAAATATCAACAAGCCATTTGGATAATTTATATGAAACTGACCCTATGGAGCTAATAATTGGTCCGACTGGATTCCCTGGTTTGTGTGTTTTTATTAGTCCATACATGTAAATTAAAGATGGATTAGTGAATTATTATGAGAATTATTCTTCAGAAACATATTGAAATAACTAAAATACAGGAGAAGGAAGCATTCAAAATATTGAGAAACAAAAATACTCTTTTAATCAGGCCATTCCATCAGAATGGAAACACAGTATATTGGATCATTGCTATAATAAACTCAGAAGAATTTGTAATGATCTCAAAAACAAACTACAAAGAAAATTAGACATTTTAATTGAAAATAGTGATTGGACAAATCATGCTAATAACAATTTTGTAATTAACTTATCAGATGAAATTTTAGACAAAAATACAACTGCTGCTCTAGGTTTTGGTCTAAGTTTTGCAACTTCAAAAAAACTTAATAATGTTGAAATTGCAAAAGCCTTTTGTAACTTAGAAAAATTTTCTGATTTGTCCTCTGATGAAATTAATATTAGTAAAGGAATGGTATATAACTCTATGTTAAAACCAAACATTCCCAATTGCCCTCAAAGATTCTTTAAGTCTTATGATACACTTAATAACAATAAAAATTTGCGCCTTACTAAAGCAGACAAAATAAATGCAATATGAAAGAAAATGATTACCAAGAAAAAATGAATAATCTCTTAGATGATACTGAAACCTATTCTAAACTTAGGAAAAATCCCCTGGAAACCGTTAACAGCAATTTCAATAAAACAATAAAACTTCTACTGAAAGGCAAAGATGAATTAGTTAAGCAATTTACTTCCATTGACATTGTCTGCATCGCTATTGGGCCGTGCAGACCCCCTTGCCTGACGCTCCTCAGTAACCTGACAACAGTGGTACGAGGAGGTGTTGTGCATTCGCTGCCTGGATGAGGTAGAGTGCGGACGTGCTTTGCACCCCTCTACTGTTTCCCAGACGAGCTAATCAGTCAACGACATGGCGCCAGGTGTGCGCAGGAGAGTGAATACTGTGGGCATTGAACTTATTAGTGGGGCTTTAACACCTACGTCAGTCGATGTGTTATGGCCCAAAATTATACGAGAGACATATGGCATCAGAGACGAGGATTTATATGGAGTGGCACTGAACGGTGTATATAGAATTTTCGTGAAAGTGCTAACTGCTCAAGTATACGAGGCTTTGGTTGATCGTTACCAAGATGTCAGCATTACTGTAACACCGGCAGTGAGGGTCAAGTTGATTGATGTATCACGACATTATTCGTGGGTTAAGCTCCGCAACGTGCCTTTTGAGGCTGATGAGGTAGATATTCGAAATGTTTTCGAACGTTATGGAACTGTACATCTGGCCCAACCTGGCAAATGGGTAAAAGGTGCTTACACAGGATTTCCTGAGGGTTCTTTTAATCTCAAGATGACGCTTAGGCATCCTATACCCTCGTATGTATATCTCGAAGAGTTTAGAACCCAGGTAATGGTAGCGTATGCGGGGCAGAGACGTACGTGCCGACTGTGTGGCGAATTTGACCATATGGCGGCAGACTGTGGCAAGCGGAGTATGGCTCCTGGGCCGGCAAGGGGCGGAGCACCTGCGCATGAGCACCCGATGCCTAAGGAAGAACGGGGGCAAGGAGGAGGGCGTGGTCGCATGTGGAGTGAAGAGGTAGTGGCTCCTCCAGTGGAATCGGAAGAAGTGGTGATCCATGAATCACCTGGCCCATCAACAGTGGCTCCTGGGCCGGCAAGGGGCGGAGCACCTGCGCATGAGCACCCGATGCCTAAAGAAGAACGGGTGCAAGTAGGAGGGCGTGGTCGCATGTGGAGTGAAGTGGTGGTGGCTCCTCCTGGGGAATCGGAAGAAGTGGTGATCCATGAATCACCTGGCCCATCAACAGTACAGTTGTCAAGTGAGGAGGTACAGGAGGGCGCAGCAGTGAAGGCTATTGAGGAGTTTGAGACGGTGATACAGGCTATGTTACAGTCTACGGAGGTGGAGAGTTACAGCGAACAAGACCCTGGGATCAGGGCAGAAGGTGTGTGTGGGGAAGGGGAGGATCAGGTGGCACCTGTGGTGGACAGTGCGAGTGCCATGGAGGGGCATGGAGGCGGATTAAGGGTGGTAGAGGTGGAAGTCCATTGTGCTGGCTCCCAGGACTCAGATATGGAAACTGAGGGAGCTACAAGGAAAAGGGCAGCAGCGTCAGATTCGGACGATGTTCTGACACCGGCGCAAAGGCCGGGGAAAAAGACATGGGGTTATGGTACCCAGAGTGACTCTGCGAGAGGGCCACAACAGCAGGGGGGGGATGGTTGGGAAGGAGGGGGGAATCTGTGGCAAAGGCACAGTCCAGGGGAACGGTCTGAAAGGGAAGAATCTTGACATGAGGCGGGGAAGGAAACCTTAAACTGGCCTCAGGTGTGTAACAATAAATATTAATGGTCTGTGTGATGGTGTTAAACGGGAGTGCTTCAGGATGTTTTTGAATAGGTATAAGGTTGACGTAGCTTTTGTGCAGGAGCACAATTTTAAGCTTGGTCGTGAATTAGTGGTGCCTGGGTATCAGGCTTATGTGTTGCCGTCTGAGCGTTTAAAAGGAGGAGTGGGTGTGTTGATCAGGGAGGCGGGCCCGTTTGTATTGCATAGGAAAGAGGGGGGGGAGGGGGGAGAGTATTACGTGTGGAAGGATGGTGGATGGGAGAGAGAGTGGCGTTTGTGTGTGTGTATGCCCCAGCAGAAAGTGACGTGAAAGTGAAGATGGATTTTGTGCGGGAGGAGCTCGTGTATTACCTACGCACGTTACCGTCTGTCGCGATTGTGGGGGGGGATTGGAATTGTGTAATTAAGAAGACAGACGTGGAACCCAGAGGAGCGGGATATTTTTCCTCAGTCTTGGGGGGCCTGCTTAGAGATCTTCAGTTACGTGATGCTTTCGGGGGAGGTCTGTGGGAGGTGGAACATACGTTTATAAGAAGGGGATATGCGGTTCGTTTGGACAGGTTATATTTATCTCGGAGGGTTTTGGTAGAGTCTTTTAAAACTATAGAGATGGTGTCTTCCGATCATAGGGCGGTATTAGTGGAGGTTGGATGGGATGCTTTGGCTCGTAGGCAGGGAAGTTATTGGAAACTGAACACGATGGTTTTGGGGGATAGGGAGTGGAAGCGTTTGCAATATTTTGGGAACAGCTCTGTGCCGACAGAAGAACTGAGGAAGACGTGGTAGGATGGTGGGATAGTGTGGCTAAGTTACGAATACGTCATTTTTATGTGAGGGAGGGCAAACGCATTAATCAATTGCGGTATGGTTTGTCAAATTACTTAGAATCTAGATTACGGAATTGTTACGAGCGGGGGAAGGCGGTGGCCGGGGTGTACCCGGTGGAGGATATACACATGTTGAAGGACAGAATATGGGATTTGCAAGAAGAACGGTTTGCAGCTGTACGGGTACAGGCGGGGTTAGACGAAGTACTCTGGGGCGACAAGCCATCAGCTTGTGTGCTGCGAGGACAGAAGGTACGACAGCGAACGACTACAATACCGGGTTTGCAAGTCATATCTTCTGTGGGGGGTTTTAGAGAGGGTCAGGTATTAAGGGACACCAAGGGGATGAGTGCATATGCAGATAGATGGTTTGAGGAATACGGGAAAAGTAGTGGGGTGGATGGTGAGGTTCTTGGGAAGGTATGTGAGTATGTGCCGTGCAAACTGGGGAGGAGTGATCGGGAGGCACTGGGTGGGGTCATTGAGGAGGGGGAAATATGGAGAGCCCTTATGGACATGAGGAAGGGTAAGGCACCCGGGATCGATGGTTTACCTAGCGAATTTTATGTACAGCAATGGGGTCTGCTTAGGGGTTTCCTAGTAAGGTTAATGAATGCCATGAAAGACGGAGGTAAGATGGGAGAATCTCAGGCAACGGCGGTGGTGGTGTTGGTCCCAAAGGGTAAACAGCAGAGTACCCTTCGGGATTATCGAGCCATTTCATTGCTTTGTGCTGATTATAAATTATTTGCGAAAATTCTTGGGAATCGGCTTAAATGTGTTGTGGGGAGGGTCGTGTTTGAGTCTCAGTTTGGTTTACCTGGTAGGTCCATGAGCGTGGGCCACGGGATTATCAAGGGGTTCCTGGAGGACATGGAAAGGGAAAGAGGAGCGTTGGTGGCGTTGGATTGGCAAGGGGCTTATGATAGGGTGGAAAGAAAGGCTTTGAGGGATATTCTCCTACGACAGGGGTTTGGCGAAGAAATAGTGGGGTGGGTGGATACGTTGTACTCAAACGCGAAGGTAAGGGTGCAAATCAATGGGTGTGTGGGGGGGGGAGTCAACATGGAGCGGGGTCTTCGGCAGGGATGTCCTTTATCACAAATATTGTTTGCATGCGTTCAGGATCCCTTTTATAGGATGGTGGAGGATCGTCTAAGGACGGGGGGGAGGGATGGTGAGCTGAAGCCGTGGCCTGGTTTGGTGGGCTATGTTGATGATACCACTATTTTGGCAAGTGAGGAGACACGGTTAGGACTTTTGGGGGAAGTTGTACACACTTTTGGGAGAGCTACTGGGATGAAGGTAAATCTGGAAAAGTCAATGATCATGGGGCTGGGAGAGTGGACAGAGAGATTAGATTGGGGATGTGATGTTGTGCAGCAGAGGACCGGGAGTCTGAAAATCTGCGGTGTCATGTATGAGGCTGACCTGAGTGCTGCAAGGGTTAGCAATTCGAATAGGATGGTGGAACAGGTGCAGCGACGGTTGGGAATGCTGCGACCTCACCATTTAACCCTTAGGCAGCGTGTAATTGTCATCAATGTATTACTATATAGTAAAGTCTGGTTTGTTTCGGCTGTGATGCCGTTAACAGGAACGGCGATCACGAGTATTCTTAGAATGGTGTTCAAATTTTTGTGGGGTTCAGGGTGCAACTGGTTGCGAAGGGAGGTAGTGACATTGCCGGTATGTAGGGGAGGGTTGGGTTTGTTGGACTTGAGAAAGCGCGTGAAATGTGTGTTTATTAAGAGGGAAGTGATGAGTGCAGGTGGATGGAGGGAGGGTCAGCTAGATAAGATACATGCTCACCTGAGGAAATGGTATGGAGGGGCGGAAATGAAGGAATGCGAGACAGTGTTACGCGCCTTAATGTTAGCCAGGGAACCAGGAAAAGTAAAGGTGGGAACTTTGTGTAAATTGTTAGAGAGACATGTAGTGGCGCCGGTTGAAGGGATCTACCCCATGTATGCATGGGATGTAATATGGCGAAGATTTAGTAAATTAAGGATACGACCTAGGGCGCGTGAGGTTATGTACCGTTTCCTGCATGGGATTTTGCCAACGGGAGCGATGCTCCGAGATAGGAGGGTTATTGAGGGTGGGGGGTGTGGCAGATGCAGTGGGGAAGAGACTGCGTATCATGTCGTCTATTTTTGTGAAGGTTTGGAGTGCATCAGGGTATGGATGCGTAAGGTAGTGGTGAGGGTGGGGGGTCAAGGTGTGGCGGTATTGCGAGCATTGAGTCTTGATATGAGTGGTGTGGAGGAGAGTGTGGTAAGAGGTTTAGCATATGTCATCGTGGACTACATATATGTTTTATGGGGTATGAGGGGGAAGGTGGGTGGGGATGTGCTGAGAAGGACTTTGGCGGCGACGTTTTATCGAACTTTGTGTCGCAACAGAGACATTTTTGGGAAAAGGTGGGAAGAGTATTTTTCTGAGGGTTATAGAGGACTAACAATAGGGAATTTATTGGCGTTATAAGGGGCTTTAACTGCCGGGGTGATTAGGTTGGTAAAAGTTCAGGGGATTTCAACGGGCTCACCTCCTTGGGAATGCAGTGATGTGGTTGGGTGTGATTGGAGGTACTAGTGTGTGACCAGATGAGAGGTTGTGCAAGATAAGTTTTGCTTAGTTCCCTTGATGGGGAAGGTGTAAGGAGCAGATTAAATATATAACATGTATTAATGTATAACCTATAAATTATATAACATGTATATTACTTTGGTAGCGTATTATGTTCCACTTACACTGGTATTGCAATTGATTTTGAATTTTCTTGAGAGGGATTTCCTTTCACTATTTCCTTGAAGCACCGAGTTATTTTTGTTTTTATTGTAACGTGGTCCAGCATCAGTTTTGGCAGTAATTACCTATTATTATTGTTCTTATTTAAGGTATTGTAATTTTGGTAGTCCTGTACCATTCATGGTTGTAAATAATGTTTCCTCAAGTGACATGTGTCATAATAATCCTAAATTGAGGATAATTAATGTCATGATTATTCAGGTTGGTGATAGGGTTAGTTTTCAAAGTGTGTGTGTGAGTGGGGGGGGGGAGGGATGGTGGGTCACCTGTGTTGCAGCACAGGTTTCTTAATAAGGCATATTGTAGGTCTGGTGTATTTGTTGCGAGTGGTATTATGGGTGATTGTCATTAAGCTTGGAGCATTATTGTGTTGAGGTTGTAATTTTAGGAGTTTTATTAATAGCCATTTTGTGGCCTTTGTTATTATAACTATATTCCTTCTTAAATTGTGATATGTTATAAAAACTTGTATATAGTGGACTGTCAGATGTTGCCTGGATTGTTTTGTGTTTATATATTGTTTTACTGATGTTGTCCTTGATCATTTTTTTTATATATGTACCTATTAATATTTGTACATGAAGTTTTAAATAAAATATAAAAAAAAAAAAAAACTTCCACTAATCCATCTTTACCTTACATGTATGGACTAATAAAAACACACAAACCAGGGAATCCAGTCCGACCAATTATTAGCTCCATAGGGTCAGTTTCATATAAATTATCCAAATGGCTTGTTGATATTTTGAGCCCTATTGTTGGCAAAATTTCTAACTTTAATGTTAAAAACAACATAGACTTAGTTGATAAATTAAGCTCCTTGACTGACTTAAATGATTTTAACATGGTTAGTTTTGATGTTACTTCCTTGTTTACGAAAGTTCCTGTTGATGATTTATTAAGTTTCTTATCTGAAGAACTCGTTAACTATGATTTACCATTGCCAGTTCCTACTATCATTAAACTTATTAAACTTTGCATTGTTGATGCAAAATTTGTATTTAATGATAAGTTTTACACTCAGAAGTTTGGTATGGCAATGGGAAATCCTCTTTCACCTGTTCTTAGTAACCTATACATGAAATTTTTTGAAACAAGATTGCTTAACACAATCCTCCCTAAAAGAGCTAAATGGTTCAGATATGTTGATGATATTTTGTGTCTTATGCCCAAAAATGTAGATATACACCATTTCCTTGGAAAATTAAATAGCTTAGCCCATTCTATAAACTTTACTGTTGAGTTTGAAGAAAATAACTCATTGCCTTTTCTAGATGTTTTAATTATTAATTATCAAATTTAAAATTTACAGAAAACCTACAAATAACTGTTCCTATGTCCACTATTATTCTTCGCATCAAGACAGAGTCAAACTGTCTGTTTTCTCATCAATGTTTTTGAGAGCTTTACGAATTTGTAGTCCTGAGTTCATAGATGAGGAAATATCCAAAATTTATGAAATAGGTAATGATTTAAAATACCCAAGAAATGTAATTGATAAATATTTTAAAGTTGCTAGAAATACTTTTTACAATCCAAAAAGGGACAACCAGCCTTATTCAACTAAAAATATGTTGGTTCTCCCTTACCATGAAAACTTGGTTGATATGCCTTCTCTTCTTAAGACTTTTAATATTAAAGTTGTATTCAAAAATCTTGATACAGTAAAAAAAACTTTTGATAAAGAATTCCCCCCAAAATGCTGATGGATGTGTCTATAAGATTCCTTGTAAAATTTGCGATAAAGTTTATTACGGTCAAACTGGTAAAAATCTCGAACTAAGATTAAAACAACATAAATATAGCATTAGAACTGGACAAGATTCCAATGCTCTATTTATTCATGTAAGAGATTTTAACCATCCAATTGATTTTCAAAAAGTTGAGAAAGTAGTATCAAGCAAGTCCAAGGTCGACAGGAATATAATTGAATCTTGTTTCATAAAAAGCAGTTTTGACAATAATATGAATATTTCCTTTGGTTTATATAAATGAGATCCATTTATAATTAATAGAATTTGGGAAGAATTTAATAATACTCTGGACAAATAATAATTTAAAAAAAATTTCTTGGGTAAAATAATTTGTTGGTGGTTGTGCAAAGGACCTGTCCAGTTGGGCCGGCGCGCATCAGGTGTTTAACCGTTGTGGGATCTGATAGTGAGGTGTTGGCCAGACCCCTTATATACCTTCCTTGGATGCTTTACTTTCATAGTTCCTTGATAATGTGAGTAGTCACGAAAGCGCTTGGAATTTCTCTATTATTTCAGAGTGGTTGTTTTGCATATATATATACATATATATATATATATATATATATATATATATATATATATATATATAGATATATATATATATATATATATATATATATATATATATATATATATATATATATAACAAAAAAATATTAGGTCATGAAAGACTGGATATCAGATTGGAGAGAGAGAGTATGGAGGAGGTAATGGGTTCAGATATTTGGGAGTGGACGTGTCAGCAGATGGGTCTACGAAAGTTGAGGTGAAACACAGAATTAATGAGGTGAAAAAGGTGAGTGGTGTACTAAGGAGTTTGTGGAGACAAAAAAGTTATCCCTGGAAACAAAGAAGGGAATGTATGAGAGCATAGTTATACAAACTCTCTTATATGGGTGTGAGGCATGAGTGGTTAATGTTGCAACATGGCGAAGGCTGGAGGCCGTGGAGATGTCATTTCTGATATTCCTACATCATCTCCATAAAGTATTGGATGTGATCCTGAACAAAATGTATTGTATAAGTAAATTTTCAGAAAACTTTCATTTTTACCTCTTCGTTTACAAGATATGCATTAAGGAGTAATACATGTATATAAATGCATTTTGAGTCAAAACCTACGCATTATGCGTCTTACTGAATGACCAGAAAGGTAAAAAAGTGACAATATTTTCAATAATGTTCCGTTACCCAGAAAATAGCATGTTTTTGAGACCAATGTACGAGTTTCTTAACGCTTCTCTCTTTAGGACCTGCTTTAATCATTCGGCAGTGACTTAAATCATAGGTTTTATGAATCCTGAGGGGAAAAAAAGGGTGATTGAACGTTCCCTTTGGTCCTCCAAGTAATAGTTTCCTCTTGAAGTCTTCTTTTCCTGCCCCTCACATATTCACTATATCTGTTACTAGCAGGTCTTAAACTTATTCTAAAGACTGCATTTTTTGTGCTTCTGTCGTTTTTTATGTAGTTATCGAACTACTTTAATTTTTACACTTGAATAATCATTCTTCTTTTTCTCTACTATGTTTTCTGTTTCCCTTTTAAGACTTTTTTAATCAAAAATATATGTATAAAATATCAGAAAGAGATGAAGGAAGTGCTTTAATTATAAACTTTGCAACTGAAACTATTTGAAGAAATAAATCATAAGATAATAATATAACAAGTTTAACTTCCAGATAAAATTTTAAATAAATATACCTGTGAAGTTGCTGCAGCAGACCATAGGTATTTCTCCAGTGAAGCCACATATAACTGGAGGATTAACTCTGAATGACTCCATAGCATATGGACACGAGGTAATCCTGAGACAATGTCCCCTCTCTCCATTTTTCATGATACAATACTCTTGATCCTTTTCGAATACAATAACTGTGGTAAAAGACAAAAATATTTCAGTTACATTCTTTTAATTAATGATCACGTATGGAATGAACTTTATGACAAGATGTGTGATGTGTGGGATTACACATGTGCATCTACCTTGGCTGATACCTATCTCCAATACACCAGGGAGGAAGGAGGGGCAGCTGCCAGCTTCAGGGAGTTCCAAAAATCTAGAAAATATGGAGAACTTTCCCATCGTTATATGTTTGTTCCCATAGGCTCAGAGACCCTTGGCTCATGGGTAAAGAGTGCATCTGAATTCCTTAAGGAGCTAGGCAAAAGACTCATCAGGGTATCTAGGGATCCCAGGCCAGCTAGTTTTCTGTTCCAGCGACTCAGTGCAGCTGTTCAGAGGGGGTAATGCCTGCTGTATTTTGGGCACACGCCCCAGCTCTGAGGAGCTGGATGAGACTTTCTCATTATAATCAGTGATAAACACGTAACAACAGGTACTAGACATGTATCTCTCACATCTCATGTACTGTATATGCCATCTTTATATCAACAATGTATCTTTTAAATCTATAGTAAAGTATAAAGATGAACATCAGAAACATTATTTTATATTTAGTATTCAAATGTCCTGGACTCCACTGGTGCTTCACTTATAATGATGGCACCATTATAAAAGAATATTAACAAACAATTAACAAACACAATATCATAACATAATATTTTATGTGTGTCTCTCTTCTCTTGTCACCTCTTATGTCTTATTTTGCATCAGAGATTCTCATCAAATGGTTGTGTGAGGTCCCTGTTTGGAAACATGTACTCTTCAGTTTATCGGCTCAGGTCACGTATTTATTTTTGTTGATGCGAGTGCTTTGATTTCTGCAGTTTTGTGTGCTACATCCTCCACCGTCTGGATCTGATTGGTGTATTTGTGTCTTACAGTGTCGTAAACAGTGGTTGAGATAGGTTGGTTGTGCAGGTAGTAAGAGCTTAGTGTTGGTCTGACTCAAAATTTCTATGATGTTGGAAGCGATAATAGTAGTGCGATCACCAAATATTTTTTCTGCCATTTTTAGGAATACTCAGGAATTTTTGTTGGTTCTGTGTTTACAATGTAGAATAAAATATGAAGAGAACTGTAGTTTTCTCAAGATATTTTTGATAGTTTTACACTAGTTTTGCCGAACATTTAAACTATAAATTCTGTTTCCACGAAAGAAGACGCTGAATAAGAGAAAGAGAGGTATCTTAATTGCATTTTTTCATACGATCTTATAGAATTTGAAGCTTCAATTTCCTAGAAGTGTAAAACTGTCAAACAAATCCTCAGAAAATTGTAATATCCAGATATATTATATTCTAAGTTCCATACAAAATCCTGATTGGCATCTAGTCTTCACTCTAGTATAGTCACTTGCATCATAAAATGATTGGCCAAATCGACATTAAAGTAACTGTCACAACCTCCACAACTATTTAAGACAACAATCACAACCAAACAGCAGATGCTGAAGTTTACGAAACCCCAAGTGGGAGTTGTAACACTCTGTACATCAAGGAAAATGTCAGAAATTTAATCACTGGTATCAACGAAAACAAATACGCAACTTGAATAGATGAATTAAATAACGCATCAGAGTTTTGTTTAGACAATGTATTTCAGGGTCTTTTATTCTTAGAAAAGCAAATACTAGCACGGCGTACTGTGTATATTATCCTTGTTTTGCTTTCTTAATTTTTCCATTGCCTTACTGCATAAATACTGTCAGTCATACACCAGTGAGTAATAGATCTTGTGAGTAATAGATCTACTCAGGTTTCTAACTGCAGTTGTATGACATACATTTTCACTATATATTTCTATCTTATTATTATTCATAATGCTAGACAGATACATACCAAAATTATATTCCACATGTTTCTTCAGGGTACTTTGGCTAACTTAATTAACTTTATCATGAAAGAGTAATTCAGTATATAATGGAATCAAAGAAAATTATATATTTCGTGTCCTCTGATTTTCGAATATCTGTATCTGGCTACTGCGATGAGCAGGTTGTTACAGTTATTATAAGAGTCAAGAGCCTTCACTACAGCGTAATAATGCCAAACAACTCAATGTGCAGTGTAGATGCCCAGTTGTTAATTCTTATGCCTCGTTCAACATAACTCCTATCGTTTTCATATAGGAAGATGGTAACAAGAGCTAATGTAGCACTGACTGTGGATTCCTGCTTAAATCTATCAATGTATGTAATTTTTGATATATTTTTACTAACAGTTATGCGATAAATTGATTGATCAGTTGGCCACTGCAAGTGATTAAAGGAAGGGATTATAAATGTTGAACTTGTTCGTAGACGCTCTCGTTATTATGTGAATAAAACTTCCATGGAAGGCTGAAATTCTGTTGTTGTAAAACTTGATATTAGCGCATATTTTATAACCCATTTTTATCTCTGAATATTTCTAGACATTCAGTAAGAACTGTAGTAACAGAGTCCGGGTCGTTTCTTAACCAAAGGCCGGAGAAAATTTTCCTTGTTCAATATTAACATGAGCACCATACAGTCAATATTAACATAAGCGCAACACAATCAATGTTAACATGAGCTCAACACAATCAATATTAACATGAGTACAACACAATCAATATTAACATGAGTACAACACAATCAATATTAACATGATGACAACACAGTCAATATTAACATGAGTGAAACACAAGCACTGCTAACATGAGCGCAACACAGTCAATATTAACATGAGTACAACACAATCAATATTAACATGATGACAACACAATCAATATTAACATGAGCGCAACACAAGCAATCCTAACATGAGCGCAACACAATCAATATTAACATGAGTACAGCACAATCAATATTAACATGAGTACAGCACAATCAATATTAACATGAGTACAACACAATCAATATTAACATGAGAGCAACACAGTCAATATTACATGAATACAACACAATCAATATTAACATGAGTACAACACAATCAATATTAACATGAATACAACACAATCAATATTAACATGAGTACAACACAATCAATATTAACATGAGCGCAACACAGTCAATATTAACATGAATACAACACAGTCAATATTAACATGAGTACAACACAATCAATATTAACATGAATACAACACAGTCAATATTAACATGAGTACAACACAATCAATATTAACATGAGCGCGACACAATGTTAACATGAGCGCAACACAGTCAATATTAACATGAGTACAACACAATCAATATTAACATGATGACAACACAATCAATATTAACATGAGCGCAACACAAGCAATCCTAACATGAGCGCAACACAATCAATATTAACATGAGTACAGCACAATCAATATTAACATGAGTACAACACAATCAATATTAACATGAGCGCAACACAGTCAATATTAACATGAATACAACACAATCAATATTAACATGAATACAACACAATCAATATCAACATGAGTACAACACAATCAATATTAACATGAGCGCGACACAATGTTAACATGAGCGCAACACAGTCAATATTAACATGATCTAATAAAGGATATGTATATCATTCTCACTATTCTTACATTATCGTCATATTTGGAGTTGTGGCCAACTTTATCGTTCAGTCTATATTTACATTACATATTTATTTGTGGTATGATGGATTTATTGAAGCGTATGTCTACATCAATATACCTGCAAGATTTAACATATACTACGTTGCCAGCCTGCAAACAGGTGAGTGACATGTGTGTGTGTGTGTGCGTGCGTGTGTGTGTGTGTGTGTGTGTGTGTGTGTGTGTGTGTGTGTGTGTGTGTGTGTGTGTGTGTGTGTGTGTGTGTGTGTGTGTGTGTGTGTGTGTGTGTGTGTGTGTTTGTGTGTGTGTGTGTGTGTGTGTGTGTGTGTGTGTGTGTGTGTGTGTGTGTGTGTGTGTGTGTGTGTGTGTGTGTGTGTGTGTGTGTGTGTGTGTGTGTGTGAGTGTGTGTGAGTGTGTGTATGTGTGTGTGTGTGTGTGTGTGTGTGTGTGTGTGTGTGTGTGTGTGTGTGTGTGTGTGTGTGTGTGTGTGTGTGTGTGTGTGTGTGTGTATTCACCTAATTGTACTCACCTAATTGTAGTTGCAGGGGTCGAGATTCAGCTCCTGGCCTCGCCTCTTCACTGAACGCTACTTGGTTCTCTCTCTCCCTGCTCCATGAGCGTTATCATACCTCTTCTTAAAACTATGTATGGTTCCCGCCTCCACTACATCACTCGCCAGTCTGTTCCACTTCCTGACTACTCTATGACTGAAGAAATGCTTCCTAACTTCCCTGTGACTCATCTAAGTCTTCAACTTCCAAGAGTGACCCCTTGTTTCTGTGTTCCGTCTCTGGAACATCTTGTCTCTGTCTACCTTGTCAATTCCTCGCAGTATTTCGTATGTCGTTATCATGTCTTTCCTAACCCTTCTGTCCTCCAGAGTCGTCAGGCCGCTTTCACTTAACCTTTCTTTGTAGGACATTCCCTTTTTCTCTGGAACTATCCTTGTTGCAAACCTTTGTACTCTCTCTAATTTCTTGACGTACTTACCAGGTGTGGGTTCCAAACTGGTGCTGCATACTCCAGTATGGGCCTGACGTACACGGTGTACAGAGTCTTGAACGATTCCATAATGATGTATCGGAACGCTATTCTCAGGTTTACTAGGCGCCCATATGCTGCAGCAGTTATATGGTTGATATGTGCTTCAGGAGATGTGCTCCGTATTATACTCACACCCAAGATCCTTTTCGTTGAGTGAGGTGTCCTGTCCTCTAGTTCCGTACTGTAGATTTTCCTTACTCTCTTCTTGTAGGACATACCCCTGAGCACTGGGACTAGTGTTGTAGGGAACCTTCAAACTTTCTCTAATTTCTTTACGTGTTTCACCATTTGATGCCTTTTCCAATGTGGGCCTGACGTAGACAGTGTATGAGATCTGGAATGACTTCTTGCTTTGGTGTCGAAATGCTGTTCCTAGGTTTGTCTATATGGTGCAGCAGTTATTTGGATGATGTGAGTCTCAGATGTGGTAAGTATGATGTTCACTCGAAGATCCTTTCCCTGAGTGAGTTTTGCAACCACTGACCTCCTAGGCTTTACTCCGTCTGCGGTCTTCTTTGTCCTTCCCTGAACTTTGTGATTTTGCACTTGCTGGGAGGAAGGGGGGGGGATGTGAATGTGTGTACTCACCTGTGTGCTGATCTAATTGTGGTTCGAGGGTTCGATTCATAATTCTTGGCTCTTCAGTGGCCGCTACTAGGTCAACTCTCTCCTTTCTCCATGAGGTTTATATTTCTTCTTAAAGCCATGTATGGATCCTGCCTCCATTACATCACTCTCCAGACCAGTGCACTTTTTGACAACTCTATGACTGAAGAAATACTTCCTAACATCCCTGTGACTCATCTGAGTCTTCAGCTTCCAACTGTGACCCCTTGTTGCTGTGTCCCATCTCTGAAGCATCCTGTCCCTTTCAACATTCTCAATTTCTCTCAGTATTTTATATGTAGCTATCATGTCCCCCATATCCCTCTTGTTCTCCAGTGTTGTCAGGTTGATTTCCCTTAACCTCTCCTCGTAGGACATGCCCCTTGGCTTCGGGACTAGTCACTTTGCAAACTTTTGCACTCTACCTAATTTCCTGACGT
Source organism: Cherax quadricarinatus (assembly GCF_038502225.1). Lineage (NCBI taxonomy): Eukaryota > Metazoa > Arthropoda > Malacostraca > Decapoda > Parastacidae > Cherax > Cherax quadricarinatus. Next base: position 972,185 of record NC_091318.1, read on the forward strand.
GCCTGTCCAGGTGTAGGTTCCAAACTGGTGCTGCATACTTCAGTATGGTCCTGACGTACACGATGTATGGAGTTTTTAACTATTCCTTACTAAGGTGTCGGAACGCCATTCTTAGGATTGTCAGGCTCCACTGTGTTTCAGCTGTTATTTGGTTGACGTGTACCTCAGGAGAGAGGAGCTTATGAGGACGTTTCAGTCCGTCTTGGACCGAAACGTCGCCGTAAGCTCCTCTCTCCTATGTGCTGGTTATTTGTGTACTGATCAAACTTCTTTCTTCACCTATTTAATAGTGATTAGGACCAATAATCGGCTTTGCACATAATTTATATGTAATAGTTTTGGCAAGAAGGCGGTGAAAGAGGGTAAAATGCTAAAAAAAAAGGGGGAAATTGCAGAAGGCCACACTCGTAGTAAAGAAGAGTGGTGGCTGAGGAAAGAGCTGTAGAGGAAGGTGGAGGAAAAGGAGGAGCTGCCAGGAAGAAAATGTTTGAACAAGCTAGGTTTTCCTCGCTTCACTTGTAAATTTAATCCCCAGCTTCAAGAAGAAGTGAACAGACAAATCTGTGATAGAAACGGGAGCTTCGCTTACAGTTAGCAAGACGATCCAGCCGTAGACTGGTATGCTAAGGATGAGCAAGTTTCTTAACTGTGTTACCTGGAGCTGTAGCTAACTTAGCCTCATGAGCATTTCTCATTCCACGCCAACGGCTCGAAGAGTGAGAAATAGGATTGCTAGCTGTGAAGAGAAGGCGGGAACAATTATTTCACCCTTAAATAGCCATAGCCAGTGAGTTTGTGGGAACTGGCTACTCAGCTTCAAGTTACATTCCTTAGTTAATTTAGGCTTAACTTGGCACTGCTGATGGTACACTTTTTACTTATTTAGTTATAATTTCCGAAGTTGTTGCGAGTTAGATGTGCTCTTTCATCTTTGTGCTACTCTTAGGAGTCCGCTCATGTCCTATACATTGGTGAGATACGTGGAGCAAGACATGACGTTATACTCAAAGGAAGGTGCCAGGGTAACTGCTTAAGGAGGTTGATCAACAGATCTTGGGTTTTTGGGATGCACTGAAACACTTGGCCTCTTGAAGGTGTTTGTCTCTGGCTTCCGACCCTCCTGAGAGAGCTACTGGGAATCTTGTGAGAGTTTAGTTACGTCAGCTGTGTCTCGGCATACTTAAGGTGCAGGAAGTTGGGGTCATGAGATGCTGAGAATATCTTTCTCAGGTCATGCTGCTAACTAAATATAACTATTTTATGTTAACTAATCATAGGTTTCGTATTATAAGGAAATTATAGTAGCAGTTGTATTATTTTTCTTTTCATTCTCAAAGGTTTCCATGCATGATCTTGAGACGCCATCTTCAGCTTCAAATTTGACTATGAAGCGACCTATTTAATATCATTTAAAAAAATATGTTTATATTATTCCCTGTGAGACAGCTTATAAATACACTTTTTGAACAGCTTCAGACTAAATTTTGGTGCATCTACTCAAAAGGGAATTCCATGATCGCTGTTGGATGTGAAGATGTCAATGTACTAATTTAATTAATTATTATTATTATAATCAAGGGAGAAGCGCTAAACCCGGTGGATTATACAGCGCCTGGGGGGCGATGTGGAAGGCATTCAGGCTTAATTCGGGGAACTGGAGCACAGATTCAATTCCCTAAATCAAGAGCCCCTCACCAACATCAAGGAACCTTCCTTGAGGGGTAATTTAATTAAGAAAGGGAAATATTAGTTTGACTGCGACTACTGGAGACTTCCTGTTCTGACTTGTCTTCAACTTTGCAAAGTTGCAATATTTTTCTCATAGTAGATATGAGTTATTATTGAACTGCTCTTGTAATACAAATTTATCTGAATTATGGAATGGTTAGTAATTGAATTTGTACTTTGTGGTGCCACCTTATAACAAACCTAAATATCATACAAATTATAAAATGAGTTACACCGTTGATTTTATATTTAATTCATTAGCAGTTATCCGCATTGCATCTGTGCCTACCTAAACGTCTGTAGTAGTCTCAGAACCTTCAGTGCTTTCCAGTCTATTAAAAAATTTATATCGCCTCATCCCCTAGTTCTTTGTGTACAACTTTGGTTGTGCCGCATTTCTAGCAAAAACAAAGAAATCTTTGTCTGCTGAGTCCTTGGTCATGTTCATGTTCAGGGCAAAGATCAGGTTTCATATATAAGTATTCCATTCTTAGACTATTTTTTGCTGTAATTGGTAACTACCTCCTCAGTCGTTGGCAACAACGTTGGTTCCATATGACTCATAACAAATTACATTTGTCAAACCAAATTTAGGTTTAAATTTGATTTGGCAGAATGTAATTTCTTATGAGTCATATCGAACCAACGTTGTTGCCAACGACTGAGGAGGTAGTTACAAATTACAAAAAAAAAAAAAAAAATACGAGACTACGCTCTCCTGTCCACGCATCAGGCACACCCGTCTTACTCATGGGTATCTCATGAAGAGGCGCCCTGTTCCACCCTGTGAGAATTGTCTGGTTCCAATTTTGGTTTGCCCGATGCTAATTTTCGGTTTGCCCAGCTATTTTCCGCTCGAGACACACCCCCTATTACAACCCAGGATTCCAAATGGCCTGTTATTCTGGGTGTAAAGGCAGCGAAATAAACACAACAGAAAAGTTTTTACTTATATTATCCTTCACCAATTTAGAACAGCAGTATGTACACTATATACATTATGTACAGTGATAGGCATTAGTGCACTCCACGGTAAGCAAGGCAGAATAGAAGCCACAAGAGAGCAGACCGTGCTTCAACCAGCTCTAGAATGGGAATGACAAGGGCAGACAGGAGAGTGGTACCCACATAACCTCTGCGATTGCCAAAACCATCTTCTTATTGGCTGGAACCTGGTCACTAGTTGAACAACGGGGCCCCATCGTCAACCCTCAGTTACCTGGTTCGCTGGTTGGGGAGATAGCCTGTGAATGAGGGTGTGTACATGCGCCAAATAAAGGTTACGTACTCTTTGCATGCCACACCCCCACCCCGAGAAGGCTCAGGATTAGGCTGCCACCTCCCAATTGGTAACCGTGCCACCATGGCACAAAATAATGGGACCACCTTTACTCTCAACCATCCAACTCTTAGAGCTCAGCTTTTCTCGTGACAAAAAGCCAAACCCTAAACTCAGAGTGAGACAGCAGACAGTCGAGGTAGCTTAGGTCCAAGATACAGGCGGACGGTAGCCCGCATCCCCTCACTAAAAAAAAAAAAAAACAACACCAGGGGATAAAAAAAAAAGAGCTTGGAAGGGGTTACCAGAAGTAACCTAATATACTATTATAAATAATATTAGATTCTAGATAAGGAGTCTGCCAACATATTTTCTTTGCCGGCAATATGTACAATTTTCAAACAATAGGGTTGCAGTCGTAATGTCCACCGCATGAGCCTTGCGTTGTGGTCCTTCATGGCTTGGAGATATACTAGAGGATTGTGATCACTGTAGACAGTGACCACCTGTGATGTCTGGCCCACATAAACATCGAAATGCTCCAAAGCCAGTACCAGTGCGAGGGCTTCTTTTTCAATGGTAGAGTAAGCCCTCTGATGCGGCTGGAACTTTGCTGAAAAATAGGCTACAGGCTGCAACTCCTCGTTCCCGTTTTGCAATAGTACTGCCCCAACCCCAGACTCACAAGTATCAACCTGTAATGAAAAAGGTTTGGAGAAGTCTGGAGACAAAAGCATGGGTGCAGTACACAATAATCTTTTTGCTTTATCAAAAGCACTTTGACATTCTGGGGTCCAATTAAAGGAAACTTTGTGACTGGTAGGAGAGGTAAAAGGGGCTACAATATCTGAGAAATTCTTACAGAATATTCTGTAAAATCCTATCATGCCTAGGGAACGTTGAAGAGATTTCCTATCATGAGGAACTGGATAATCTTTAATGGCAAGAACTTTAGCAAGTTTAGGAGCAACTTTACCACTACCTACTTCATGGCCTAGAAAAGTGACAGTGGCCTGGTCAAAGGAAGATTTAGATAAATTAACAGTTAAATGGGAACTCTGAAAGGTCTCAAAAAGAGCCTTAAGTCTAAATAGGTGTTGATCCGAAGTATCAGACATTACAACAACATTATCCAGGTACGCTGCCGTGCCTTCAAGTCCTTTAATAGCCTGATGTATAAGTTTCTGGAATGAAGAGGGGGAGTTTTTCATTCCGAAGGGGGTAACTGTATATTGATAATGACCTCCTGGAATTACGAAGGCAGAGATTTCCTTCACCTTATCCGTCAAAGGTACCTGATAGTAACCTTTAAGGAGATCTAACTTGGACACAAAAGTAGCCTTACCCATAAAGTCGATAACGTCATCCAGACGAGGAAGAGGGTAAGCATCTGTGATTGTGACCTCATTCACTTTACGGTAGTCTGTACACATACGAAACCCTCCATCAGCCTTTTTAACAAGGATGCAAGGTGAAGCCCATGGACTAGATGACTCCTCCACTAAACCATGTTCTAACTAACAGAAATTCTACTTCCTGCTGAAGTAGCCTCTGCTTTTCAGGATTAGCTCTGTAGGGGGAGAGTTTAATAGGCTTAGAGTTTCCCACATCTACATCATGATAACCTAACGTACATTTTCTCGGCACATCTGAAAAAATATTAGGGTATGACTGTAGAAGCTCAGTTAAACTTGTTGCTTGCTTTTCAGATAGTCCCTCCATTAAAGGGCTAGGTCCTTGAGGAGGACAGAGTTTGAAAGTTTAACATTAATTTCAGAAATAGAGTGCAAAGAATCAGAGTCGTCCTCAGAGGTAGAGGACAGAGTCATTACTGGGACTTTATCTGGTGTATGAAAAGATTTTAACTGATTAATGTGGTAGGTTTTAGTTTTTGAGGTCTTATCGAGGGGAGCTACCACATAATTTACATCAGATAATTTACTTACAATTTGCATAGGTCCCGTAAATCTAGCTTTCAAGGTGTGGCCAGGTATAGGTTCCTGCACCAATACCTTGTCTCCTGGATGGAAGGAGCGGAATTGTACACTTCTGTCATACCTCTGTTTCATCTTATTTTGAGCTGTCTTTAGGTTAGCCTTGGCTAACTGACGTGCCACCTGCAACCTTGAAAACGGGTTGTAGAGTGTTGAGCTAGCGTCTTCTCCCATCCAACCTTCTTTGAGCACCCGAAGAGGACCTCGTACATTGTGCCCAAAGATCAGCTCAAACGGACTGTACCCGGTAGACTCTTGCACCGTTTCTCGCACTGAGAACAGCAACAAAGGTAGTGATTCATCCCAGTCTGTAGGAAAATGCATGCATAAAGTTCTCATCATGATTTTTAACGTCTGATGGAATCTTTCCAAGGTGCCTTGGGACTGAGGATGATAGGCAGTGGATAAGTTGTGGATTATCCCTAACCTAGTTAATGCTTCCGTATATGCTTTGACAGTGAAGTTAGTACATTGATCACTTTGAATAGTTTTAGGAATGCCAAAACAAGAAATAAATTTTGTTAAAGCTTTGAGAATAGCTTTAGTATTAATACTGCGCATGGGAATTGCTTCAGGATATCTAGTTACTCTATCCATAATGGTAAATAAATACTGATTTCCCGACTTTGACCTAGGTAGTGGACCTACACAATCTATAATTAAATCTTCAAAAGGTTCTCCATCAGCAGGTATAGGTTGGAGAGGTGCAGGTTTAATGGAATGTCCAGGTTTCCCTACTTGCTGACATTCTCGGCAACACCGGATATGATTCTTCACATCCTGCTTTAATTTTGGCCAATAAAATTCTTTTGTGATTCTATATAAGGTTTTAGTAATTCCTAAGTGACCTCCTAATGAAGTATTATGAGCCATATTCAATATTTGAGGTCTAAACTTTGTTTAGAGGATTGTGATCACTGTAGATAGTGATCACCTGCGAGGTCTGGCCCACATAAACATCGAATGAGGGTGTGTACATGCGCCGAATAAAGGTTACGTACTCTTTGCATGCCACACCCCCTGTCCCACATAGTTATCCCGGCACCACACTTTTATTCTGGCACCACACACATACCCCTGGCACCACAATTATCCCGGCACCACACACTTATCCCGGAACCACATAGTTATCCTGGCACCACGTAAGTATATCAGCACCACACACGTGTCCCTACACCACACACTTATCCCGGCACCACATACCTATCCAGGTACCACACACTTATCCCAGCACCACACACGTATCCCACATCGCATAGCTATCCCTGCACCACACATGTGTCTAAGCACCACAAACTTATCCAAGCACCACACACTTATCGAGGCACCACACACTTCTCTAGGCACCACACGTGTATCCAGGCACCACACATATATCCAAGCACCGCAAACGTATCCAGGCACCACACACGTATCCACGCACCACACACGTAACCAAGCACCACACTCGAATCCAGGCATCACACTCGTATCCAGGCACCACACACGTAACCAGGCACCACACTCGTATCCAGGCACCACACACGTATCCAGGCACCACACACGTATCTAGGCACCACACACACGTAACGAGGCACCACACACGTATCCAGGCATCACACTCGTATCCAGGCACCACACACGTATCCAGGCACCACACACGTATCCAGGCACCACTCATGAAACCAAGCACCACGCACGTATCCAGGCACCACACTCGTATCCACGCACCACACACGTAACTAAGCACCACACTCGTATCCAGGCATCACACTCGTATCCAGGCACCACACACGTAACCAGACACCACACTCGTATCCAGGCACCACACACGTATCCAGGCACCAAACACGTAACCAGGCACCACACACGTAACCAGGCACCACACACGTATCCAGATACCACACACGTAGTATGCAGGCACCACTCACGTAACCAGGCACCACACACGTATCTAGACACCACACATGTAACCAGGCACCAAACACGTAACTAGGCACCACACACGTATCCAGGTACCACACACGTAGTATGCAGGCACCACACACGTAACCAGGCACCACACACGTATCAAGGTACCACACACGTAGTATCCAGGCACCACACACGTAACCAGGCACCACACAAGTATCCAGGTACCACACACGTAGTATGCAGGCACCACACACGTAACCAGGCACCACACACGTATCAAGGTACCACACACGTAGTATCCAGGCACCACACACGTATCCAGGTACCACACACGTAGTATGCAGGCCACACTCGTATATCCACACACGTAGTATCCAGCACCGTAACACACGTATGCAGCACACGTATGCACCACACACGCATGCAGGCACCACACACGTATGCAGGCACCACACACGTAACCAGGCACCACACTCGTATCCAGGCACCACACACGTGTCCAGGCACCACATACGTATCCAGGTACCACAGACGTATCCAGGCACCACAGACGTATCCACGCACTACAGACGTATCCAGGCATCACACACGTAACCAGGCACCACACTCGTATCCAGGCACCACACACGTGTCCAGGCACCACATACGTATCCAGGAACCACAGACGTATCCAGGCACCACAGACGTATCCACGCACTACAGACGTATCCAGGCATCACACACGTATCCAGGCATCACACACGTAACCAGGCATCACACACGTATCCAGGCATCACACACGTATCCAGGCACCACACACGTATCCAGGCACTAAACACTTATTGTACTTTTCCTGGCAACAGAGACATTTATCCTGGCACACCAGCAACCACGGTAGAAACAACATATTAAAGTCTCTTGAATGACCGCAGAAAATCAATTTACAGATCCTAGTAAGATAAAATTATATAATGAGCTGTTAACAACACTTGTAATATATAGCGTTGGCTAAACCCTTAGTGTATGCTGATGGTAACACTGGTAGCGTATGCTGATAGTAGCACTGGTAGCGTTTGCTGATGGTAGCACTGGTAGCGTATGCTGATGGTAACACTGGTAGCGTATGCTGATGGTAACACTGGTAGCGTATGCTGATGGTAACACTGGTAGCGTATGCTGATGGTAACACTGGTTGCGTATGCTGATGGTAACACTGGTAGCGTATGCTGATGGTAACACTGGTAGTGTATGCTGATGGTAACACTGGTAGCGTATGCTGATGGTAGCACTGGTAGCGTTTGCTGATGGTAGCACTGGTAGCGCATGCTGATGGTAACACTGGTAGCGTATGCTGATAGTAGCACTGGTAGCGTTTGCTGATGGTAGCACTGGTAGCGCATGCTGATGGTAACACTGGTAGCGTATGCTGATGGTAACACTGGTAGCGTTTGCTGATGGTAATACTGATAGCGTATGCTGATGGTAACACTGGTAGCGTATGCTGATAGTAGCACTGGTAGCGTTTGCTGATGGTAGCACTGGTAGTGTATGCTGATGGTAACACTGGTAGCGTATGCTGATAGTAGCACTGGTAGCGTTTGCTGATGGTAGCACTGGTAGTGTATGCTGATGGTAACACTGGTAGCGTATGCTGATGGTAACACTGGTAGCGTATGCTGCTGGTAACACTGGTTGCGTATGCTGATGGTAACACTGGTAGCGTATGCTGATGGTAACACTGGTAGTGTATGCTGATGGTAACACTGGTAGCGTATGCTGATGACAACACTGTAGCCACACTGGTAGCGTATGCTGATGGTAATACTGATAGCGTATGCTGATGGTAACACTGTAGCTACACTGGTAGCTTATGCTGATGACAGTACTGTAGCCACACTGGTAGCTTATGCTGATGGTAATACTGATAGCGTATGCTGATGACAACACTGTAGCAACACTGGTAGTGCATGCTGATGACAACACTGTAGCAACACTGGTAGCGTATGCTGATGACAACACTGTAGCCACACTGATAGCGTATGCTGATGGTAACACTGGTAGCGTATGCTGATGGTAACACTGGTAGCGTATGCTGAGGGTAACACTGGTAGCGTATGCTGATGACAACACTGTAGCAACACTGGTAGCGTATGCTGATGACAACACTGTAGCCACACTGGTAGCGTATGCTGATGGTAATACTGATAGCGTATGCTGATGGTAACACTGGTAGTGTATGCTGATGACAACACTGTAGCCACACTGGTAGCGTATGCTGATGGTAATACTGATAGCGTATGCTGATGGTAATATTGATAGCGTATGCTGATGGTAACACTGGTAGCGTATGCTGAGGGTAACACTGGTAGCGTATGCTGATGGTAACACTGTAGCCACACTGGTAGCGTAAGCTGATAGTAACACTGGTAGCGTATGCTGATGACAACACTGTAGCAACACTGATAGCGTATGCTGATAGTAACACTGGTAGCGTATGCTGATGACAACACTGTAGCAACACTGATAGCGTATGCTGATAGTAACACTGGTAGCGTATGCTGAGGGTAACACTGGTAGCGTATGCTGATGGTAACACTGGTAGCGTATGCTGATGGTAACACTGGTAGCGTATGCTGATGGTAACACTGGTAGCGTATGCTGATGACAACACTGTAGCCACACTGGTAGCGTATGCTGATGGTAACACTGATAGCGTATGCTGATGGTAACACTGGTAGCGTATGCTGAGGGTAACACTGGTAGCGTATGCTGAGGGTAACACTGGTAGCGTATGCTGATGACAACACTGTAGCAACACTGGTAGCGTATGCTGATGACAACACTGTAGCAACACTGGTAGCGTATGCTGATGACAACACTGTAGCAACACTGGTAGCGTATGCTGATGACAACACTGTAGCAACACTGGTAGCGTATGCTGATGACAACACTGTAGCAACACTGGTAGCGCATGCTGATGACAACACTGTAGCAACACTGGTAGCGCATGCTGATGACAACACTGTAGCAACACTGGTAGCGCATGCTGATGACAACACTGTAGCAACACTGGTAGCGTATGCTGATGGTAACACTGGTAGCGTATGCTGATGACAACACTGTAGCCACACTGATAGCGTATGCTGATAGTAACACTGGTAGCGTATGCTGAGGGTAACACTGGTAGCGTATGCTGATGGTAACACTGTAGCAACACTGGTAGCGCATGCTGATGACAACACTGTAGCAACACTGGTAGCGTATGCTGATAGCCACACTGATAGCATATGCTGATGAAATATTGGTTGCGTATGCTGATGAAACACTGGTAGCGTATGCTGATAGCCATTCTGGTAGCGTATGCTGATGACAACACTGTAGCAATACTGGTAGCGTATGTTGATAGCCACACTGGTAGCGTATAATGTTAGCCACACTGGTGGCGTATAATGTTAGCCACACTGGTGGCGTATGCTAATGGCAACACTGGTAGCGTATGCTGATGACAACACTGTAGCAATACTGGTAGCGTATGTTGATAGCCACACTGGTAGCGTATGCTGATAGCTACACTGGTAGCGTATAATGTTAGCCACACTGGTGGCGTATGCTAATGGCAACACTGGTAGCGTATGCTGAGAGCCACTCTTGTAGCATTTGCTGATAGCAACTCTTGTAGCATTTGCTGATAGCCACGCTGGTAGCGTATGCTGATAGCCACACTGGTAGCGTATGCTGATGGCGACGCTGGTAGCGTATGCTAATGGCAACACTGGTAGAGTATGTTGATGGCAACACTGGTGTGGTATGCAGATAGCAACACATGAGGTGTATTCTGACAACCACACTTTAGGTGTATAATGAACCCTGACTGGTGGTGTATAATGAACCCTGACTGGTGGTGTATAATGAACCCTGACTGGTGGTGTATAATGAACCCTGACTGGTGGTGTATAATGAACCTTGACTGGTGGTGTATACTGAAGTCTCACTGGTGGTGTATAATGAACCCTGACTGTGGTGGTGTATAATGAACTTGTGGTGTATACTGACAGCCACACTGGTGGTGTATACCGACAGCTACACTAGTGGTGTGTACTGAAGTCTCACTGGTGGTGTATTTTGTCAGGTACATTAGTGGTGTATACTGACAGCCACACTGGTGGTGTATACCGACAGCTACACTGGTGGTGTGTACTGAAGCCTCACTGGTGGTGTATACCAACAGCTACGCTGGTGGTGTATACTGACAGCTACACTAGTGGTGTATACTGATAGCTACACTGGTGATGTATATTGGTAGCTGCACTGATGGTTTATAATGGTAGCTACACTGATGATGTATACTGATAGCTATGCTGGTGATATATATTAACAGGTACACTAGTAGTGTATACTCACCTTGCGCCAACGTGTTGGTTACGTTGGTCCACACAACAGCAACCACAAAAATTAAATATAAACAGCAGCACATTGTAAGTGTATCCTACCTCACTGAGATTCACAGAGCAACTGAGGCTGGCGACCGGTTACTAGACTTTATTATGCTGTTATTCGTTTTTTGTGGCTACACCGCTCCTCAGGTCTCTCTCGGGTTACACCGCTCCTGAGGTCTCTCTCGGGTTACACCGCTCCTCAGGTCTCTCTCGGGTTACACCGCTCCTCAGGTCTCTCTCGGGTTACATCGCTCCTCAGGTCTCTCTCGGGTTACACCGCTCCTCAGGTCTCTCTCGGGTTACACCGCTCCTCAGGTCTCTCTCGGGTTACACCGCTCCTCAGGTCTCTCTCGGGTTACACCGCTCCTCAGGTCTCTCTCGGGTTACACCGCTCCTCAGGTCTCTCTCGGGTTACACCGCTCCTCAGGTCTCTCTCGGGTTACACCGCTCCTCAGGTCTCTCTCGGGTTACACCGCTCCTCAGGTCTCTCTCGGGTTACACCGCTCCTCAGGTCTCTCTCGGGTTACACCGCTCCTCAGGTCTCTCTCGGGTTACACCGCTCCTCAGGTCTCTCTCGGGTTACACCGCTCCTCAGGTCTCTCTCGGGTTACACCGCTCCTCAGGTCTCTCTCGGGTTACACCGCTCCTCAGGTCTCTCTCGGGTTACACCGCTCCTCAGGTCTCTCTCGGGTTACATCGCTCCTCAGGTCTCTCTCAGGTTACACCGCTCCTCAGGTCTCTCTCGGGTTACACAGCTCCTCTGTGTACTCACCTGCTTGTGGGTGTAGGGGTCGAGTCACAGCTATTGGCCCCGCCTCTTCGCTGGTCGCTACTAGGTCCACTCTCTCCTTTCTCCATGAGTTTTGTCGTATCTCATCTTCAAGCTATGTATAGATCCTGCCTCCAGTACATCACTCTCCGGATTGCTCCACTTCCTAACAAATCCGTGGGTGAAGAATTACTTCCTGACATCCCTTTGACTCATCTGAGTCTTCAACTTCCAGTAGTGTCCCTTAGTTGCTGTGCCCCATCTCTGAAACATTATATCCCTAATCCTACCTGCCAGTTCCTCTCAGTATTTTATATGTCGTTATCAAGTCCTCCCTATCCCTCCTGTCCTACAGTATAGTCAGGTTAATTTCCCTTAACCTCTCCTCGTAGGATATACCCTTTAGCTCCGGGACTAGTCTTGTTGCAAACCTTCGAGCTTTCAATAATTTCTTGACCTGCTTGACCAGGGTGGGTTCCATACTGGTGCTGCATACTTTAATAACACGGTATACAGAGTCTTGAATGATTTCTTACATCAGGTGTCGAAACGCTATTCATAGGTTTACCAGGCGCCCATATACTGCAGCAGTTTTTGGTTGATGTGCGCCTCAGATGTGTTCGCTATTATATTCATCCCAAAATCCTTTTCCTTGAGTGAGGTCTGTAGTCTTTGGCCCCCTAGCTTTTACTCTGCCTGCGGTCTTCTTCGACCTTCCGTAATCTTCATGATTGCACTTGGTGGGGTTAAACTCCAGGATCCAGTTGTTAGACGAGGCTTGAAGAATGTCCAGATCAGTCCCTTCTGATCCTCATCCGCTTGAATTCTTCGCATTAGCTTCACATAGTCTGCAAGCAGAGACACCTCTGAATCTATCCTTTCCGTCATGTCAGTCACATAAACCAGAAACAGCACTTTACCTAGGACTGACTTTTGTGGAACCCCGCTCGTCACAGGCACCCACTCTGATAGTTCATCACCTACCATCATTCGTTATTTCCTTCCTGTTAGGTATTCTTTGATCTACTCCAATGCCTTTCATGTTATTCCTGCCTGTTCATCTAGCTTTTGCACTAATCTGTTGTGCAGAACTGTGTCAAAGGACTTCTTGCAGTCCAAGAAAATGCAGTCTATCCACCCATCTCTCTCGTGTCTTACTTCTGTCACTTTGTCGTAAAACTCAAGTAGGTTTGTGACACAGGATTTCCCTTCCCTTCAATCCTTTCAAGGTGCTTCACCTATGCATGTCAGTTACACTGGTCAGTAGCTTAATGTCAACTGTCTGTCTCCTTTCTTAAAGACCGCGACTAAATTTGCCGTCTTCCACACTTCAAGTAGTCGTCACATTTCCATGAATGTGTGGAAGATTGTTGTTAGTGGCACACACAGCGCCTCTGCTCCCTCTCTCAGGACACACGGAGAGATGTCCAGTTGTACAGCCTTTGAGGTATCTAGCACACTTAGTAGCCTCTTCACCTCATCCTCTGTTGAATGTAATAGGTCCATTGTAATAGGTTGGTGTACCCTTCCATCTCAATTTACTGGAGACCTTTCTGTCTCCACAGAGAACACTTTCTTGAATCTCGTGTTGAGCTTCTCACATGCATACTTTTTTTGTGATCTCTCGTCCATGCTTCCTGTCTGATTACCTGATCCTTTACCATTGTTTTTCTCGATGCTATATCATTCTCGTGTTGGCACTGGGCCTTCCTCCTTATCCACGCGTATTCATTTCTGGCTCTTCCGCTATTCTTATTTTCCTGGGTCCTTTGTCTTCTACAATTTTTCCGTTCTCTAGTGCACTTAGTTTTGGCCTCTCTGCAACTTTGGGTGAACCAAAAACTCGTTTCAGTCTTCCTGTTGTTTCTGTTGCTCTTGGGTATGAACCTCTCCTCTGCCTCCTTGCATTTTGTGGTCATGTATTCCATCATTTTATATACTGTTTTTCCCCACCAGTTCTCTTTCCCACTATACCTTATGCAGAAAATTTATCATGCTTGTGTAGTTCCCTCTTTAGTAGTTGGGCTTCTCCCGTTCTACTCGTGCTATTTCACTCTCCACTTGTAACTCTACTATGTATTCGTAGCTCAGGACCATGTGGTCAATAGCTCTGAGGGGACTTTCATGTGTGATGTCTTCCATGTCAATACTGCTCAAGGTGAATACGAGGTCAAGCCTTGCTGGTTTACCTTCTCCTTTCTCTGACTTGTTGGTATATGAAGTTTTTCAGTACCACCTCTATTATCTTAACTCTCTACGTTTCTGGTCCCACATGTGGTTCCAGGTTTTCCCAGTCAGTCTCCTTGTGACTGAAATCACCCGCAGATAGTATCTTTGCCCTGCCCATGTAGGCCCGGCTGTCCACCACAGCTTGTATATCAATCATTGCTCTCTTGATTTCATCTTATTATTCCTTTTGCCTCCTATTTTGTGATGGGTTGTACATCACCGCCATCACCATTTTCTATGTAGTCCCTTGATTCCATTCTGTCCATTCCTTCCATTTTCTCAGATCTTCACTGGTGTTTGATGAGTAGTGCAACTCCTCATCCTACTCAGCTCGTTCTATCTTTGTGAGTTGTTGGGGTATGTCTGGAGAGGGTTTTGGGGATCAACTCCCTAGCGGACCAGCCTGTGACCAGAGAAGAAGCAACAGACTATGAAATAGGAACACTTCAGTCTATTGGTCCCAAGGTGGTAATTGCAGTGATGTATAACCCACCACAGAACAGCAAGAAGCCAAGACAAGAATATGATGAGAGAAACAGAGCGATGGTTGACACACTGGCTGAAGTGGCCAGAATGGCCACTTCAGTCACAAGGAAAGTGAGTGGGAGAACCTGGAGCCACATGGGGGCCAGAAACATGAATGGCTCAGATGATGGAAGTGGTACTGGAAAACCTCGTGTACCAACACGTAAGGGACACTACCAGAGAGAGGAGAGGACGAACCAGCAAGACTGGATCTAGCATTTACCTTGAGTAGTGCAGATATTGAGGATATCACATACGAAAGACCCCTCGGGGCAAGTGATAAAGTGGTTCTGAGCTTCAAATACATAGTAGAGCTACAAGTGAAGAGGAAAGCAGGAAGGTCAGGACGAATGAAGCCAAACTACAAGAGAGGGGGCTACGCAGGCATGAAGAATTTTCTGCACGAGATTCAGTAAGACAGAGAACTGGCAGGGAGGTCAGTAAATGAGATGATAGTATATATGACAACAATATGCAAGTAAGCTGAGGAGAGGCTTGTACCCATGGGTAACAGAAATAACGATAAGGCCAAGATGAGCCCTTGGTTCACCCAAAGATGTAGAGAGGCCAAAAAAAATTGAGCTACAGAATGGAAGAAGTATAGAAGGCAAAGGACCCAGGAGAATAAGGAGAGAAGTAGTAGAGCCAGAAATGAATATGCACAGGTAAGAGGGAAAACCCAACGACAATACGAAAATGACATAGCAACAAAAGCTGTTGTACTGCCACGTCAGGAGGAAAAAACAGTCAAGGACTAAGTAATCAGGCTGAGGAAGGAAGGAGGGGAGATCACAAGAAATAACCGAGAAGTAACTGAGGAGCTCAACATGAGATTGAAAGAAGTGATCACAGAGGAGACAGAAGGGACTCCGGAAAGATGGAGAGGTGGGGTACACCATCAAATGTTGGATACAATACATACAACCGAGGAGGAAGTGAAGAGGCTGCTAAGAGAGCTAGGTACGTCAAAGACTGGGCCTTATTACATCTCTCTATGGGTCCTGGGAGAGGGAGCAGAGGCGCTATGGGTATCACTAACAACAATCTTCAACACGTCTATCAAAACAGGGCGACTACCTGAGGTATGAAAGACAGCAAATGTAGTCCCAATTTTAAAAAAGGAGACAGACAAGAAGCACTAAACTACAGACCAGTGCCGCTGATATGTATAGTATGTAAAGTCATGGAGAAGATTATCAGGAGGAGAGTTGTGGAACACCTAGAAAGGAATGAGCTTATCAACGATAACCAGCACTGTTTCAGGGACTGGAAATCCTGTGTCACAAACCTACTGGAGTTCTATGACAGGGTGACAGTAATAAATCAAGAGAGAGAGAGAGAGTGGGGTGAGTAGATTGCTTTTTCTTGGACTGTAAGAAAGCTTTTGACACTGTGCCACACAAGAGATTAGTGCAAAAGCTGGAGAACCAGGCAGGTATAACAGGGAAGGCACTGCAGTGGATCACAGAATGCCTGACAGGGAGGCAACAACGAGTCATGGTACGTGACGAGGTGTCAGAGTGGGCGACTGTGACGAGCGGGGTTCTACAGGGGTCAGTCCAAGGACCGGTGCTGTTTCTAGTATATGTAAACGGCATGACAGAAGGAATAGACTCAGAAGTGTCCTTGTTTACAGATGATGTGAAGTTAATGAGAATTCAATCGAATGAAGACCAGGCAGAACTACAAAGGGATCTGGACAGGTTGCAGGACTGGTCCCTGAAACTGGGCCCTGGAGTTAAACCCCACAAAGTGCAAAGTCATGAAGATTAGAGAAAGGCGTAGAAGACCGCAGATGGAGTACAGTCTAGTGGGCTAGAGACTACGAACCTCACTCGAGGAAAAGGTTCTTTGGGTGGGTAAAACAATGGCCACATCTGAGATGCACATCAAGCAAATAACTGCTGCAGCATATGGGCACCTAGAAAACCTAAGAATAGCATTCCGATATCTCAGTAAAGAATCTTTGAGGACTCTGTACACCGTGTACGTCAGGCCAGTATTGGAGTATGCAGCACCAGTTTGGAACCCACATCTAGCCAAGTACTAAGGAAATTAGAGAAAGTGCAAATGTTTGCAATAAGACTGGTCCCAGTGCTAAGGGGCATGTCCTACGAGGAGAGGTTAAAGGAAATCGACTTGATGACACTGGAGGATAGTAGAGATAGGGTGGTTATGATAACTATATATAAAATACTGAGAGGAATTGATAAGATTGAAAGAGACAGGATATTCCAGAGATGGGACACAGAAACAAGAGGTCACAATTGGAAGTTGAAGACTTAGATGAATCACAGGGATGTTACTAAGTATATTTTCAGTCATAGAGTTGTCAGGAAGTGGAATAGTCTGGGAAGTGATGTAGTGGAGGCAGGATCCATACATAGCTTTAAGAAGAGGTATGATAAAGCTCTTGGAGCATGGAGTGACCTTATAGCGACCAGTGAAGAGGCTGGGCCAGAAGCTGTGACTCGACCCCTACAACCACAACTAGGTGAGTACAGCTAGCTGGGTACACACACACACACACACACACACACACACACACACACACACACACACACACACACACACACACACACACACACACACACACACACATACATAAAGGTGAAGGCATGAAGGAAAGCGAAGTATTTATGAGTTTGATGATGGAAGAGTCAGGACTCCTACGATTCATCTTGTGATATGTACATTGTTATACTACAATGCTACGTATTAGAAAAGGACAGTAAGAGTGCTTGAGGGTTATGTTCCCTCAAAGTTAATATAAAAGAGTCATGTTTAAAAAACATGATAGTGAAGTGGGTTAGAGCGCAAAATCTTAGAGGAGAAGTTGTTGTCCAACAAATACAATTAAGAATCATATCCCAGAGTGACAACGGTGATGTCCCACAAATATATTGAAGAAGGTGATGTCTTCGCAGTATACAAAACCTTCAACCAGTTTGTGTTTCATTCCTGGATCATTACTATCTACAAACCTAAAACGTGTTGCAGTTTTCATTTTATCTCCATTATTTTTCACTATCCTGATTGGACCCCTCCCTCATTATCTTTGATAGGTTGTTATATCCTATCTGTTGCAGTGTACGAGTTCTGATAAACAAGAAGTCAGAGACAATCTGAGATCTTAGAGTACTGGTATTACTGTGATCTGTTTATATCAGTGTCGCATGTAACGAGTATGTCACCTTTATTCTGCGTATGTACACACCTTCACATAGGTGCCTCGCAACCAGCGAACTATATACTAAGGGTTTAACGATTCAAGGGGGCCCCCCTCGTTAAATAAGTACTTTGGTTCAACTAATCATAGGTGAGTATGACAATGGCAGTGTTGTGGTGTCACACATGTTCCACCATTGCCATATCCACACAGCCGCTGGTTGAAAGCAGTGATATAGTCTGGCTGTTGCCTTTGCCTTGAATCACCATGTTGTACACATTTCCAATTCTTGTATATAGTGTACATAGTTGTAAAATCTACATATACTTGGTGAAGAAAAATACAGTTCAAAGTTCTCTGCTGTGTTTATTTCGCTCCAGTTCTCTTTAACGCTCCAGGATAGCAGGCCTTGATTACCTGGGAGCGTAATCATCAGAAAACTCTTTGAATGGTTAATCAAAAACATTGGCTATAGTGGGTGAAGCAGTGATTGCTGGATACTGGCTGCGACATCGTCACATGTGACGTAGACTTATCTCCATTCTGTGGCTTTAGCAATACAAATTCAAGGGCATAATTGGAAGACAGTAGAACTATATGCAAAAGATGAGTTAATCAGTCCCTCAGCCTTGGAGTTGGTGTGAAGAGCACCGTAGTCGTGAAGAATCTGGAGCACAGACAAGAAGGCTGGTGCTTATATACTGGCGTCAGGTGGTAAGGGACGGGTAGCAGACGAAAACATTGTCACTAGTAGGCGGGATTCCCCAGTGGAAGTAGGTTAACCTAATTCCACTGGGGAATCCCGCCTTCTAGTGACAATAGCTTCGTCTACTAAGCGTCCCTTGCCACCTGAAGCCAGTATATAAGCGCCAGACTTCTTGCCTGTTAAATGGTTATAACAGTGACCATAGTTTTTAAAGGGGTGAACCGGTAAGCTAGCGGAAAGCCAGCTGTGTGTCATCATATGACCTAGGACCCGCGTCAGGGAACCTTGTTCTGTTTCCTGACAAACCTTACCTAACCTAATGCTGCCTGTGCTCCAGAATCTTCACGACTACTGTACTCTTCACCAGCTAGTAGGCTGAGGAACTTATTACCTTATCTTTTGTATATACTCTTCTGTATTCCAATTATGTTCTCAAATTTGTATTGATAAAGCCCCTGAATGGCGAAACGTCTTCAATAAAGATACACAAATTTTGCACATGTGTCTAATTTTCATCTTGTCGGTATTGTATAGTATTTATGTATAAAATATGTTGTTCCGATTGTTCTCCATGTATGTTCTGTGTATTGCTGTACTTTCTGAGTATGTTACTCACCTGTTCATATGTGTTACTATATTGCTTAATGTGTTATTATTATGCTTTTGTTTGTTACTGTACTATTGTTGGATTTCATTGAATAGTTCTTGTATGTTGCTGTGCTGTTTTTTTTTTAATGTTACTATAGTATAATTCTTTAAACATTTTGTTTTGGTTTGCTCTTTTGTTTTCGTTCTTATATGTTCATATGCTGTTCTTGTTTGTTGTTGTAATGATTATGTATGATAAACATTCCAAGAACTTCAAACTTTCCTGCTGCATCTTCCATAACCTTGTCTCTCATATTGGAATTCATGTCTCCCAGGATCCCTTTCTCTCACTCTCATCTACACTTATTCTCTTTTACAAAATTAATACAAATAATAGACAGATACAAGAAACTAATTTTAAGTTTTTAAAGAGGTGGATAGGTAAGACCAGCGTCTCCATAGTAACTCTGTAACATAGTAATTCTGTCATACAATAGACAAACACCAACTGTTTAGTTTACTTAAAAAGTATATTACAATTCTTTGTGATACTATGTGTGGTTGTTTTAAACTGTATCAGAGGTAAAGTGTGACAGTCACGCTTCACTTGTGTAAAACCATGATCATCTAAATGTTTTAGTTATTCTTGACTCTTTACAAACTAAAAGATGTTAAAACAATATCTAAAAGTTTTATGTCTATCTGAAAGTTTTATGTCTATTTACACCTTTTCTTGTCTTCCTGCTGTCGTCTTCTTTCTTGTATCATCACTCTTATTGTGCCTACATACCACTGGCTGATCATTGCCGGTTCTGTTTCCCTAAATCAGCTCTTATCTCTCTCACCGTGTTTTCATCTCTCTCAAAATGTTAACTACTCAGTTATGCTGTTATCTCTTTCATCGTGCTGTTAGCTCACTGATCCCAGTTGTATTTGCACTGGTTGAGTCTCAGCTCCTGGCCTGGCCTTCTAGATTACTGTCATCAGTATCAGCGATTTCTGTGTCATGATTTTGCCTCCACTACCAATTCGTCCAAATCATTCCACTTTTCTACCACCCTGAGACCAAAGAAAATGTTTCTTTACATTTATATTGCTCACCCATATCTTCAGGGAAAAATATTATTATTATTATTATTATTATTATTATTATTATTATTATTATTATTATTATTATTATTATTGTTGTTGTTGTTGTTGTTGTTATTATTATGATTATTATTATTATTAAAGTCTGCGACCACTGTCAGCCTCAGAGTTAATTATCTCTGAGTTACCAGACCCTGCCACGAGGAGGCCAGTGGTTCATCTTTAGGACACCCCCTCCCCCCTCTTTATCATCCTGGGGATTCCTTCAGGTCCATGTGTCCAGGAGTCCACCTGTGTCCTCTCAGGTATTCTCACTTTCCCATTTTTCTAGGGTACACCTCTCTTTCTATTGCCTTCTCTCTGCCTACCTTTCGGTTCGTGTTTCCAGGTTTCCATCTGTGGGCCCCCGGATGTCAACCTTCCCACACTCCCCACTTCTAGTTGTTTTGGTGCTTCGCCTAGTTCCATGTCTCCAGAAGTTCGCCTGTGTCCCCTCAGATGAACTTCCTCACTTCTCCAGGTTCGGCATTTGTTATTACCAGGTCAGTGGTTCCCCACTTCCCTATGGTTAACAGTTTTTGGCCTCTCTCCAGTGACCTTGCTGGATGGAAACTTTTTCTTGTCTAGCAGGTCTACGGTAGAGATAGTTCAGGTGAGTGGAATTACCGCAGGGGACACAGAAAACTGCGTCCACTAATTTCACCCACCAAGACAGCCTGGAACAGTATACGAGACGATGTTCCCACCCAACTCACCCACCAGGCAGAGGTTATTAACTGGAAATCCCAGACTTCTATTAATGTTTCATAATGTGTTCAAGCTATTTGTTTTTTGTTTTCGCTTATGTTGCTGTATAACTGTATGTGTGAACGTTTTATTGTGTATATATGTGTGTTCGTGTGAGAATTTATGTCTTCCCACCATGAAAACTGCAACAAATAGTTACGGCTTTCATTTGTGCTGTATTTTTTCTCTTTATATACTCACAGTTATTTTTGCACCTTCACTCAAACACACACACACACACACACACACACACACACACACACACACACACACACACACACACACACACACACACACACATGCACACACACACACACAGGTGACAAATTTTCGGAGAATTGGGTGGTTTGCGAGTGGAAGGAAACGACCTGTCAAAGTAATTTTCAAGGAAGAATCAGCTCGAACCTGGATCCTGCAAGAGAAACCACGACTGAGGGACAAACTGGGGCACCAGAGAGTATACCTCGATCATGACAGAACACAAAAAGAAAGGACTGCACTGAAAGAGAGGGTGCAGAGAGGCAAGGAGGAACGAGAGGAAATGATGGATGAGCAGGACCCAGACACAGGAGGAAGGACAAACACACCCCGCAGAAACTCCCGCAGAAGGACTCCAACTGCAACAACCCCAACGCAACTGAGCAATCTAAACCAAAACCCACACACTGTTCCCTCTGCCACCAACCCCCACATCACAAACCTCACTCCTACAGCTGCCCCCTATGGGCATTCTGACCCCACTCCCCTCATCACAAACCCCACCCACACAGCAGCCCTCCATGGGATCCCACAAGGGCTCCCACTACCCCAGCCCCAATATTCTCCCAGGACCACAGTGATAGAAAAGAAGCTGAAGGTTTGGTTCACAAATGCGGACGGAATAACGAATAAATATGAGGAGTGGCACGAAAGAATTAGCGAGAAATCCTCAGACATCACAGCAGTAACAGAAACGAAACTCGCTGAGACAATAACAGACGCAACCTTCCCATCGGAATATCAGATCCTGAGGAAAGATAGGAGGAGTAGGGGCGGAGGAGGGGTTGCACTGCTCATAAAAAACCGATGGGGTTTTGAGGAAATGGAAGGCATGGACGTGATTGGAGAAAGGGACTACATAGTAGGTACAATTCAGTCTGGGGAACATAAAGTAGTTATTGGAGTGATGTATAACCCACCACAGAACTCAGGAGGCCAAGAGAGGGGTATGGAGAAAACAGAGCGATGGTGGACACACTGGCTGAGGTGGCAAGAAGAGCTCACTCGAGTAGAGCAAAGTTACTGGTAATGGGCGATTTCAACCACAGGGAGATGGGAAAACCTGGAGCCACATGGAGGTCCCGAAACATTGAGAGCCAAGATGATGGATGCGGTACTGGAAAACCTCATGCATCAACATGTCAGGGACACTACCAGAGATAGAGGGGAGGATGAGCCAGTAAGACTGGATCTTGTGTTCACCCTGAGCAGTTCAGACATTGAGGACATCGCTTACGAGAGGCCCCTTGGAGCTAGCAATCACGTGGTTCTGAGTTTTGAATATATAGTAGAGTTACAAGTGGAGAGGGTAACAGGAATTGAAAGGGTAAAGCCAAACTATAAAAGGAGGGACTACACAGGTATGAGGAACTTCCTGCAAGAGGTTCAGTGGGACAGAGAACTGGTAGGAAAGGCAGTAAACGAGATGATGGAATATATAACAACAAAATACAAGGAGGCAGAGGAAAGGTTTGTTCCCTAAGGCAATAGAAATAATGGGAAGACCAAAGCGAGTCCTTGGTTTACCCGAAGGTGTAGGGAGGCAAAAACTAAGTGCACCAGAGAATGGAAAAGGTACAGGAGGCAAAAGACACAGGAAAATAAGGAGATTAGTCGATGAGACAGAAACGAGTGTGCACAGATAAGGAGGGAGGCCTAGCGACAGTACGAAAACGACATAGCATCGAAAGTCAAGTCTGACCCAAAACTGTTGTAGAGCCACATTAGGAGGAAGACAACAGTCAAAGACCAGGTGATCAGGCTGAGGACAGAAGGTGGGGAACTCACAAGAAACGATCAAGAGGTATGTGAGGAGCTCAACATGAGATTTAAGGAAGTATTTACAATGGAGACAGGAAGGCCTTTGAGGGGTCAGAACAGAGGGGGACACCAGCAAGGAAAATACCAATAAGTGTTGAATGACATACATACAACTGAGGAGGAGGTGAAGAAGCTGCTAAGGGACATTGATACCTCGAAGGCAATGGGACATCTCTCCATGGGTCCTTAGAGAGGGAGCAGATATGCTGTGTGTGGCACTTACCACAATCTCCAATACATCTCTAGAAACTGGGCAACTACCTGGGGTATGGAAGATGGCAAATGTAGTTCTCATTTCTAAAAAAAGAGACAGAAAAGAGGCACTAAACTATAGACCTGTGTCACTGACGTGTATAGTATGCAAAGTTATGGAGAAGATTATCAGGAGGAGAGTGGTGGAGCACCTGGAACGGAACAAGAGTATAAACGCCAACAGCACGGATTCATGGAAGGGAAATCCTGTGTCACAAACCTTCTGCAATTTTATGATAAAGTTACATAAAGAAGACACGAGAGAGAGGGGTGGGTTGATTACATCTTCTTGGACTGCAAGAAGGCCTTTGACACAGTTCCTCACAAGAGATTAGTGCAGAAGGTAGAGGATCAGGCGCATATAACAGAAATGGCACTGCAATGGATCAGAGAATACCTGAGAGGGAGGCAACAACGAGTCATGGTACGTGATGAGGTATCACAGTGGGCATCTGTGACGAGTGGGGTCCCACAGGGGTCGGTCCTAGGACCAATGCTCTTTTTGGTATATGTGAATGATATGATGGAAGGGTTAGACTCAGAAGTATTCTTGTTCGCAGATGATGTGAAGTTAATGAGGAGAATTAAATCAGATGAGGATCAGGCAGGACTTCAAAGAGACCTGGACAGACTGGACACCTGGACCAGCAACTGGCTTCTCAAATTTAACCCTGCCAAATGCAAAGTCATGAAGATCGGGGAAGGGCACAGGTATAGGCTAGGTGGCCAAAGACTGCAAACCTCGCTCAAGGAGAAAGATCTTGGGGTGAGTATAACACCGAGCATGTCTCCGGAAGCACACACAAACCAAATAACTGCTGCAGCATATGGGCGCCTGGCAAACCTGAGAACAGCGTTCCGATACCTTAGTAAGGAATCGTTCAAGACACTGTACACCGTGTACATCAGGCCCATACTGGAGTATGCAGCACCTGTTTGGAACCCGCACTCGATCAAGCACCTCAAGAAATTAGAGAAAGTGCAAAGGTTTGCGACAAGGTTAGTTCCAGTGCTAAGGGGAATGTCCTATGAAGAAAGGATAAGGGAAATCGGCTTGATGACACTGGAGGACAGGAGGGTCAGGGGAGACATGATAACGACATATAAAATTCTGCGCGGAATAGACAAGGTGGACAAAGACAGGATGTTCCAGAGAGGGGACACAGAAACAAGAGGTCACAATTGGAGTTTGACGAGTCAGATGAGTCAAAGGGATGTTAAGAAGTATTTCTTCAGTCATAGAGTTGTCAGGCAGTGGAATAGCCTAGAAAGTAACGTAGTGGAGGCGGGAACCATACATAGTCTTAAGACGAGGTATGATAAAGCTCATAGAGCAGGGAGAGAGAGGACCCAGTAGCAACCAGTGAAGAGGCAGGGCCAGGAGCTAAGACTCGACCCCTGCAACCGCAAATAGGTGAGTACAGACACACTCACACACACACACACACACACACACACACGCAGTAGGGACAGCGAGCGCGCTAGTCACGCCGTCGGTGCTCCGGGAATTTAAGTGTTTTTGAGGGCTACCTAAGTGTTCTGCAAGGGTTGCTAAGTGTGTCAGGGTAGTGAACAATCCTAGAAGTGTTTTTTTTAATTGCCTGAACCACATAAGTGTGGGGAGAGCCACAATTTTGTAAGTGATCTGGAAAATAAAAGCGTTGTGGCGCAGGCTAGTGTGTTAGGCGGCGTTGCCAAGTGTCACCCAAGAAAGGTAATAAAGTGAAACAATCGTGTGACCAGTGAAAGAAATACAGTGAATAGGGTACATTATTAACGAGAAGAAATTGAGGTGGATCTACGCCAGGACGTACATCGAGCTGGATCTACGCCAGGACGTCACATCGACCTGGACAATCTACAGTGCTACAGCTGCACTACAAGTACTGTATCACCTATGAGTGGTTGTTTGGGTGTGGGGTTCCAGGTTCCAATTAACCGCCAAGCTGAATGTGAATGGTCTAACTCTCATAGCACGATAAAGAATAGGCACTCAAGTATTCAATAAGGTTTAGCAAATGGTAATCCATTGAACAAGGCGGTTAACTCACTATAAGCAGGTCGAGATAGGCAACACTGTAAGGGTTGGAGTCAGGTCACAAGAGGTTGTGGACACAAGCGACAACTGAGAATCTACATTACACTCCAAGCACAAGCCACCTACTTTTCAGACACATAATAAACCCACACATAATTCGACACATAATTACACACACACACACACACACACACACACACACACACACACACACACACACACACACACACACACACACACACACACACACACACACACACACACACACACACACACACACACACACATACACAAACACACACACACACACACACACACACTGTAAGTAAGTGCCGGTAAGTCCCAGGAGGTTGGGGGTCAGGTCACAAGAAGGTGTGGGCAGCCAAGGACCACTGAGACTTACCTTAAACGCACAAGCCACCTACCTTTCAGTACATAATAAACCCACACATAATTCCACACACAATTACACACAAAATTACACACACACACACACACACACACACACTCACACACAACACACACACACACACACACACACACACACACACACACACACACACACACACACACACACACACACACACACACACACATATCCAGACACACATACACTCCCCCCTCACCACCGACATCTCACTACTTCCCCTGATCCCTCCCCTCCCTCGTTCACCCTCCCCTCCCCCGTTCACCCTAAACCCTCCCCACCCCTCCCCACTCAGCTCCCACATAGCCACAGTTCCTCCACTACTTCCCCCCCCCACACTCTGACATACACACTACTAACCTAACATACAGAACTACATAGGTTTCCCACTCTGAGGCAATCAGGATAAAACAAAAATGGGTTGCCAGAGAGCAACAAGAAAAACCAAGGGACAGGAGGAGGAAAATGCAAAGGAAGATTGGGCAGCAGAGCTCATAAAAAGGGATCATGAATGGGAAAAGAAACTAGAAGAACTTAGCATGAGAATGGAAGAGAGGATAGATATGGAAAGCAGGAAATGGGAGGTGCATGTCAAAGCAGCAGAAGCTAGGATACAGAGTTTAGAAGAGGAATTGAAAAATCTGAAACAGCCTAAAGAACTAAAGAACATTTTGGGATTGACAACAGAGACTGCTACCTCAGCCACAAATAAGGGGACTGTAGGGAAAGAAGGGGCACAACTGCATGGAGATGCTCTATCAGAGGAGACTGTAGCAAATGAAAGAGCTAAGCTCTATGTGGAGGCCCTAACAGACAACAACAGAGCCCAAGGAAAGCCGAGAAGGGAAAATGACAGGCCACTGAGCCCAAGTACATTAGCCAGTGAAACTGATGAAAGGAAAGCTGCAGTGGAGGAAACCAAATTAAATGAGGGGATACACAGGGATATGCAGTGGGAGAATGAAAGGGTGAGGTCAGTCTTTGTGTATGGGCTCCAGGAAGTCGAAGGGGAAACATATGAAGCAAGAAAACAAGGGGAAAAAAAAGCAATTGAAAGCATCATGAAAGCAATAGGAGAAGACGATATGACCCAGCTGGAAAATTTTCGGAGAATAGGGGGGTTTGTAAAAAAAAGAACCCGGCCAGTGAGAGTGACCTTCAAGGCAGAAGCGACTCGGACCAGGATCCTGCAGGAGAAAGCACGATTAAGGGACATGACGGCATACAGGAAGGTGTATCTTGACCGCGACAGAACACAAGAAGAAAGGAAGAAACTGAGAGAGATGGTACAAAGGCGAAAGGAGGAAAGAGAGGGGATGGAGAAGACAGACAGGAGATCCCAGACCCAGGAAGAAGATCAAATACAGCCTCCCTCACAACTTCCTATAGAAGCCTCCCAACCAGGTCAACCCCAGTGCAACCAAACACTCTAAATCAAAACACCCATGCCACATCCAATGCCCCCACCCACTACATTACAAACTTCACCCCCACAGCAACAACCCATAGTTCCTTACCAGGTCTCCCACTTCCCCAACCCCAATATACTTCCCAGACCACAGTCTTAGAAAAGAAGTTGAAGGTGTGGTATACAAATGCAGATGGAATAACAAACAAGTATGAGGAGTGGCACGAAAGAATCAAAGAGACATCCCCAGACATAATAGCACTCACAGAAACAAAACTCACCAGAATAATAACAGATTCAATCTTTCCATCCGGATATCAAATCCTCAGGAAAGACAGAGGGAGGAGAGGGGGAGGAGGAGTTGCACTGCTCATTAAAAACCAGTGGGGTTTTGAGAAAATAGAAGGAATGGATGGCATGGGCGAAAGGGACTACTTAGTAGGAACAATCCAGTCTGAGGGACATAAGGTGATAATTGCAGTAATGTACAACCCACCACAGAACTGCAGGAGGCCAAGAGAAGAATACGATGAGAGCAACAGAGCAATGATCGACACACTAGCCGAGGTGGCCAGGAGAGCACACATGGGGGGAGCAAAGTTACTAGTTATGGGTGATTTCAATCACAAGGAGATTGACTGGGAAAACCTGGAGCCCCATGGGGGTCCCGAAACATGGAGAGCCAAGATGATGGATGTGGTACTGGAAAATCTCATGCATCAACATGTTAGAGACACTACCAGAGAGAGAGGAGAGGATGAACCAGCAAGGCTGGACCTTGTATTCACCATGAGTAGTTCGGACATCGAGGGTATCATGTATGAAAGGCCCCTGGGAGCTAGTGATCATGTGGTTCTGTGCTTCGACTACATAGTTGAGCTCCAAGTGGAGAGAGTAGCAGGAATAGGCTGGGAAAAACCAAACTACAAAAGGGGGAACTGCTCAGGCATGAGGAACTTCCTTCAAGACATTCAGTGGGAGAGGGAACTGACAGGAAAACCAGTACAAGAAATGATGGACTATGTAGCAACAAAATGCAAGGAGGCAGAGGAGAGGTTTGTTCCCAAGGGAAACAGAAATAATGGGAAGAACAGAACGAGTCCTTGGTTCACCCAAAGGTGTAGGGAGGCAAAAACTAGGTGTACTAGAGAATGGAAAAGGTACAGAAGACAGAGAACTCAGGAAAATAAAGAAATCAGCCGAAGAGCCAGAAACGAATATGCACAGATAAGAAGGGAGGCTCAGAGACAATATGAAAATGACATAGCATCAAAAGTAAAGACTGACCCGAAGCTGTTGTACAGCCACATCAGGAGGAAAACAACAGTCAAGGACCAGGTAATCAGACTGAGGAAGGGTGATGGGGAATTCACAAGAAACGACCGAGAGGTATGTCAGGAGCTCAACACAAGATTTAAAGAGGTATTTACAGTGGAAACCAGTAGGACTCCAGGAAATCAGAACAGGGGGGCACACCAGCAAGTGCTGGATGAGGTACATATAACCAAGGAGGAGGTGAAGAAGCTGCTATGCGAACTTGACACCTCAAAGGCGGTGGGACCAGACAACATCTCTCCATGGGTCCTTAAAGAGGGAGCAGAGATATTGTGTGAGCCATTAACAAAGATCTTCAACACATCATTTGAAACTGGGCAACTCCCTGAGGTATGGAAAATGGCAAATGTAGTCCCAATTTTTAAAAAGGGAGACAGACATGAGGCACTAAACTACAGACCCTTATCACTAACGTGTATAGTATGCAAGGTCATGGAGAAGATCATCAGGAGGAGAGTGGTGGGGCACCTGGAAAGAAACAAGTGTATAATTGACAACCAGCACGTTTCAGGGAAGGAAAATCCTGTGTCACAAACCTACTAGAGTTTTATGACAAGGTGACAGAAGTAAGACAAGAGAGAGAGGGGTGGATCGACTGCATATTTTTGGACTGCAAGAAGGCCTTCGAAACAGTTCCTCACAAGAGGTTACTGCAAAAGCTAGAGGACCAGGCACACATAACAGGAAAGGCACTGCAATGGATCAGAGAATATCTGACAGGGAGGCAACAACGAGTCATGGTACGCGACGAGGTGTCAGAGTGGGCGCCTGTGACAAGCGGGGTTCCACAGGGGTCAGTCCTAGGACCTGTGCTGTTCTTGGTATACGTGAACGACATAACGGAAGGGATAGACTCAGAAGTGTCCTTGTTTGCAGATGATGTGAAGTTAATGAGAAGAATCAAATCGGACGAGGATCAGGCAGGACTACAAAGAGACCTGGACAGGCTACAAGCCTGGTCCAGCAACTGGCTCCTTGAATTTAACCCTGCCAAATGCAAAGTCATGAAGATTGGGGAAGGGCAAAGAAGACCGCAGACACAATATAGTTTAGATGGCCAAAGACTGCAAACCTCACTCAAGGAAAAAGATCTGGGGGTGAGTATAACACCGAGCATATCTCCTGAGGCGCACATCAATCAGATAACTGCTGCAGCATACGGGCGCCTGGCAAACCTACGGATAGCGTTCCGATACCTCAGTAAGGATTCGTTTAAGACTCTGTATACCATCTACGTCAGGCCCATACTGGAGTATGCAGCACCAGTTTGGAATCCACACCTAGTCAAGCACGTCAAGAAATTAGAGAAAGTGCAAAGGTTTGCAACAAGACTAGTCCCAGAGCTACGGGGATTGTCCTATGAAGAAAGGTTGAAGGAAATCGGCCTGACGACACTGGAGGCCAGGAGGGTCAGGGGAGACATGATAACGACATATAAAATACTGCGCAGAATAGACGAGGTGGACAAAGACGGGATGTTCCAGAGATGGGACACAGACAAAAGAGGTCACAATTGGAAGTTGAAGACTCAGATGAATCAAAGGGATGTTAGGAAGTATTTCTTCAGTCATAGAGTAGTCAGGCCATGGAATAGCCTAGAAAGTGATGTGGTGGAGGCAGGAACCATACATAGTTTTAAGGCGAGGTATGATAGAGCTCATGGGGCAGGGAGAGAGAGGACCTAGTAGCAATCAACGAAGAGGCGGGGCCAGGAGCTGTGACTCGACCCCTGCAACCACAAATAGGTGAGTACAAATAGGTGAGTACACACACACACACACTTACACACACACACACACTCACACACACACACAAACACACAAACATACATACACACACACACACACACACATACACACACACAAGTGAGAGAGGGGTGGGTGGATTACATTTTCTTGGACTGCAAGAAGGCGTTTGACACAGTTCCACACAAGAGATTGGTGCAAAAACTGGAGGACCAAGCAGGGATAACAGGGAAGGCACTACAATGGATCAGGGAATACTTGTCAGGAAGACAGCAGCGAGTCATGGTACGTGGCGAGGTGTCAGAGTGGGCACCTGTGACCAGCGGGGTCCCGCAGGGGTCAGTCCTGAGGTGTCCCTGTTTGCAGATGACGTGAAGTTGATGAGAAGAATTCACTCGATCGAAGACCAGGCAGAACTACAAAGGGATCTGGACAGGTTGCAGACCTGGTCCAGCAATTGGCTCCTGGAGTTCAATCCCACCAAGTGCAAAGTCATGAAGATTGGGGAAGGGCAAAGAAGGCCGCAGACGGAGTACAGTCTAGGGGGTCAGAGACTACAAACCTCACTCAAGGAAAAAGATCTTGGGGCGAGTATAACACCAGGCACATCTCCTGAAGCGCACATCAACCAAATAACTGCTGCAGCATATGGGCGCCTAGCAAACCTCAGAACAGCATTCCGACATCTTAATAAGGAATCATTCAGGACCCTGTACACCGTGTACGTTAGGCCCATATTGGAGTATGCGGCACCAGTATGGAACCCACACCTAGCCAAGCACGTGAAGAAACTAGAGAAAGTGCAAAGGTTTGCAACAAGACTAGTCCCAGAGCTAAGAGGTATGTCCTACGAGGAGAGGTTAAGGGAAATCAACCTGACGACACTGGAGGACAGGAGAGATAGGGGGGACATGATAACGACATACAAAATACTGAGAGGAATTGACAAGGTGGACAAAGACAGGATGTTCCAGAGATTGGACACAGTAACAAGGGGACACAGTTGGAAGCTGAAGACACAGATGAATCACAGGGATGTTAGGAAGTATTTCTTAAGCCACAGAGTAGTCAGTAAGTGGAATAGTTTGGGAAGCGATGTAGTGGATGCAGGATCCATACATAGCCAGGAGCTCGGACTCGACCCCCGCAACCTCAACTAGGTGAGTACAACTAGGTGAGTAGTACGTACACACACACACACACACACACACACACACACACACACACACACACACACACACACACACACACATAAACACTCTAACAAGTATATAAGCATAAATTCCCAAGCACATACACATTATTTCGTATTCTAACCCCCAAGTCACTCACATATGTGCACACATTACTTACACACATGTGCGCTTTCTCACACAGCTGTTAAAAATTAATTATATTGCACAGGCACTGAAGGGAAAATATAGAAATTCTTGAGTATAAATTTTAATAGGATTCTTAATAAACGGGACGGAGAATGATGTTATATAATATTTTGAAAATATCCTTAATGAGAAATGTGATGATATAAAGAAGTAATAATTGAAACTTGTCTTGGATAATGTAAAAAAAGACACTTATGAATTATCTTATGGAAGGTAAGAAGTATCCAGAAATAATTATTAAATAATTAAAGTCTCTCTCAAATATAAAATTTTCAAGTCGTCATTTCTGTCACTTTCTCTATAATGAGAAAAACCTTCACAATCGCAAATACACATAAAAATCTCTGGGAATATAATAATAAATGCAAACCTATAAACTCGACCTCTGGCAAAACGAATTTCTGTTGCTGATGTTACAACCTGACTGACAGAACTGTTGTTAATATCGTGATTACTGTTGCTTTATGTTGCTGATGTTACAACCTGACTGACAACTGTTGTTAATATCGTGATTACTGTTGCTTTATGTTGCTGATGTTACAACCTGACTGACAGAACTCTTGTTAATATCTTGAATACTGTTGCTTTATGTTGCTGATGTTACAACCTGACTGACAGAACTGTTGTTAATATCGTGATTACTGTTGCTTTATGTTGCTGATGTTACAACCTGACTGACAGAACTCTTGTTAATATCTTGAATACTGTTGCTTTATGTTGCTGATGTTACAACCTGACTGACAGAACTGTTGTTAATATCGTGATTACTGTTGCTTTATGTTGCTGATGTTACAACCTGACTGACAGAACTCTTGTTAATATCTTGAATACTGTTGCTTTATGTTGCTGATGTTACAACCTGACTGACAGAACTGTTGTTAATATCGTGATTACTGTTGCTTTATGTTGCTGATGTTACAACCTGACTGACAGAACTCTTGTTAATATCTTGAATACTGTTGCTTTATGTTGCTGATGTTACAACCTGACTGACAGAACTCTTGATAATATCGTGATTACTGTTGCTTTATGTTGCTGATGTTACAACCTGACTGACAGAACTCTTGATAATATCGTGATTACTGTTGCTTTATGTTGCTGATGTTACAACCTGACTGACAGAACTCTTGATAATATCGTGATTACTGTTGCTTTATGTGTTAGTATGCTACTGTACTCTTACCCTATTTTACTGTATTATTCTTGTATGATCATGTGTGTTACTTGGATATTGCTGTGATGTCTTGCTGTATGTTATTGTACTTTCTTGTGAGCTACTGAACTATTCTTATGAGTTACTGTATTTGTTTGTATGTTAATATATATTTTTTATGAATTACTGTATTTTACTCTATGTTACTGTATTATTCTTACGAGTTACTTTATTTTTTTATGTTATTATTATTATTCTTATGTGTTACTGTTTATTTCAAATATGTAACTGTATTTTCTTAGTATGTTACTGTATTTTTTCTAGTATGTTACTGTATTTTTCTAGTATGTTACTGTATTATTCTAATGAGTTGTTGTATTTTATTGTGTGTTATAATATAATTAATATTGGTTATTATTTATTAACTGAATGTTACTGCATTTTTCTTATGTGAATTACCGTTCTTATTGTATGTTACTGTATTATGCTTACGTGTTACTCTACTTTTTGGGTATGTTACTGTATTATTCTTATATGTTATTGTATTATTCTTATGATTTACTGCATTATTCTTAAGAATTACTGTATTATTTTTATAAGTTGCTGTATTATTCTTATGATTTACTGCATTGTTCTTAAAAATATTGTATTATTTTTATGAGCTTCTGAGCTTTTCTTGTATGATCTTCCAGTGTTCTTCTGTGTTACTGTATTGTACTCTACTAATGTTCTGTGTTACTGTACTTACTCTACTGTTCTTCTGTGTTACGGTACTGTACTCTACTCATGTTCTGTGTTACTGTATTGTACTCTACTGTTCTTCTGTGTTACTGTACTGTAATCTACTATTCCTCTGTGTTACTGTACTGTACTCTACTTTTCTTCTGTGTTACTGTACTGTACTCTACTGATGTTCTGTGTTACTGTACTATACTCTACTGTTCTTCTGTGTTACGGTACTGTAATCTGCTGTTCTTCTGTGTTACTGTACTGTAATCTGCTGTTCTTCTGTGTTACTGTACTGTAATCTACTATTCCTCTGTGTTACTGTACTGTACTCTACTTTTCTTCTGTGTTACTGTACTGTACTCTACTGATGTTCTGTGTTGCTGAACTGTACTCTACTGTTCTTCTGTGCTACTGTACTGTACTATACTGTTCTTCTGTGTTACTGTACCGTACTCTGTTCTTCTGCGTTACTGTACTGCGCTATAATGTTCTTCTGTTACTATACTGTACTCTACTGTTCTTCTGTGCTGCTGTACTGTACCCTACTGTTCATTCATGTTACTGAGCTGTACTCTGCTGTTCTCTTGTGTTACTGCTCTCTACTGTTCTTCGGTGTTACTGTACAGAACTCTACTGTTTTTCTATGTTACTGTACTGTACTCTACTGTTCGCTGTGTTACTGTTCTGTAGTCCACTGTTCTTCTGTGTAACTATACTGTACTCTACTGTTCTTCTGAATTACGGTACTCTACTCTACTGTTCTTTTGTGTTACTGTGCTGTACTCTACTGTTCTTCTGTGTTGATGTACTGCACTCCACTGTTCTTCTGTGTTGCTGTACTGTACTCATACTCTCTTGTTCTTCTGTGTTACTGTACGGTACTTAACTGTTTTTCTGTGTTACTGTACTGTACTCTACTCTTCTTCTGTGTTACTGTACTGTAATCTACTGTTTTTTTTTGTTACTGTACTGTACTCTTCTCTTCTTCTTTCTTACTGTACTATACTCGTACTCTATTGTTCTTCAGAGTTACTGTACTGCATTATTTTTCTTCTGTGTAACTGTACTGTACTACTGTTCTTCTGTGTTAGTATACTGTACTCTACAGATCTTCTGTGTTTCTGCACTGTACTCTTCTATTCTCTGTTACTGTACTGTAATCTACTGTTCTTCTGTTTTACTGTACTGCACTCTACGTTTATTTTGTGTTACTCTATTGCATGCTACTGTTCTTCTGTGTTAGTTTACTGTACTCTGCCGTTCTTCTGTGTAACTGTACTGTGCACTACTGTTCTTCTGCGTTAGTGAACTACACTCTACTGTTCTTCTGTGTTAGTGAACTACACTCTACTGTTCTTCTGTGTTAGTGAACTACACTCTACTGTTCTTCTGCGTTAGTGAACTACACTCTACTGTTCATCTGTGTTAGTGAACTACACTCTACTGTTCTTCTGCGTTAGTGAACTACACTCTACTGTTCTTCTGCGTTAGTGAACTACACTCTACTGTTCATCTGTGTTAGTGAACTACACTCTACTGTTCTTCTGTGTTAGTGAACTACACTCTACTGTTCTTCTGTGTTAGTGAACTACACTCTACTGTTCTTCTGCGTTAGTGAACTACACTCTACTGTTCTTCTGCGTTAGTGAACTACACTCTACTGTTCATCTGTGTTAGTGAACTACACTCTACTGTTCTTCTGTGTTAGTGAACTACACTCTACTGTTCTTCTGTGTTAGTGAACTACACTCTACTGTTCTTCTGTGTTAGTGAACTACACTCTACTGTTCTTCTGCGTTAGTGAACTACACTCTACTGTTCTTCTGCGTTAGTGAACTACACTCTACTGTTCATCTGTGTTAGTGAACTACACTCTACTGTTCTTCTGTGTTAGTGAACTACACTCTACTGTTCTTCTGCGTTAGTGAACTACACTCTACTGTTCTTCTGTGTTAGTGAACTACACTCTACTGTTCTTCTGCGTTAGTGAACTACACTCTACTGTTCTTCTGTGTTAGTGAACTACACTCTACTGTTCTTCTGCGTTAGTGAACTACACTCTACTGTTCTTCTGTGTTAGTGAACTACACTCTACTGTTCTTCTGCGTTAGTGAACTACACTCTACTGTTCTTCTGTGTTAGTGAACTACACTCTACTGTTCTTCTGCGTTAGTGAACTACACTCTACTGTTCTTCTGCGTTAGTGAACTACACTCTACTGTTCTTCTGTGTTAGTGAACTACACTCTACTGTTCTTCTGTGTTAGTGAACTACACTCTACTGTTCTTCTGCGTTAGTGAACTACACTCTACTGTTCTTCTGCGTTAGTGAACTACACTCTACTGTTCATCTGTGTTAGTGAACTACACTCTACTGTTCTTCTGTGTTAGTGAACTACACTCTACTGTTCTTCTGCGTTAGTGAACTACACTCTACTGTTCTTCTGCGTTAGTGAACTACACTCTACTGTTCTTCTGTGTTAGTGAACTACACTCTACTGTTCTTCTGCGTTAGTGAACTACACTCTACTGTTCTTCTGTGTTAGTGAACTACACTCTACTGTTCTTCTGCGTTAGTGAACTACACTCTACTGTTCTTCTGTGTTAGTGAACTACACTCTACTGTTCTTCTGCGTTAGTGAACTACACTCTACTGTTCTTCTGCGTTAGTGAACTACACTCTACTGTTCTTCTGCGTTAGTGAACTACACTCTACTGTTCTTCTGTGTTAGTGAACTACACTCTACTGTTCATCTGTGTTAGTGAACTACACTCTACTGTTCTTCTGTGTTAGTGAACTACACTCTACTGTTCTTCTGTGTTAGTGAACTACACTCTACTGTTCTTCTGCGTTAGTGAACTACACTCTACTGTTCTTCTGTGTTAGTGAACTACACTCTACTGTTCTGTGTTACTGTACTGTACTGTTCTTCTACGTTAATGTATTTTATTATTGTTCTTCTGCGTTACTATACTTTATTATTGTTCTTCTGTTTTACTGAACTGTTCTGTACTGTTCTTCAGTGTTACTGTATTGTACTCTACTGTTCTCCTTTTTTACTGTACTCAACTCTACTCTTCTTCTGCGTTACCGAACTCTATTCTACTGTTCTTCTGTGTAACTCTACTGTTCTGTGTTACTGTACTGTACTCTACTGCTCTTCTGTGTTACTGTACTGTACTCTAATGTTTTTCTGTTACTATTCTGTACTCTACTGTTCTTCTGTGCTGCTGTACTGTACTGTTCATTCATGTTACTGAACTGCACTCTGCTGTTCTCTTGTGTTACTGCACTCTACTGTTCTTCTGTGTTACTGTTCTGTACTCTACTGTTCTTCTACGTAAATGTATTTTATTATTGTTCTTCTGCGTTACTATACTTTATTATTTTTCTTCTGTTTTACTGAACTGTTCTGTACTGTTCTTCAGTGTTTCTCTACTGAACTCTACTGTTCTTCTGTATTACTGTACTGTACTATTGTTCTTCTGTGTTACAGTACTGTACTCCACTGTTCTTCTGAGTTACTGTACTGCAATCTTATGTTCTTCTGTGTTACTGTATTGTACTCTACTGTTCTTTTGTGTTACTCTATAGTACTATTGTTCTTCTGTGTTACTGTACTGTACTCTACTCTTCTTCTGTCTTAGTGTTCAGTACTGTGCTGTTATTTTGTGTAATTGTGCTTTACTCTCCTGTTCTTCTCTGTTACAGTACTGTACTCTACTGTTCTTCTGTCTTTCTGTTATGTACTTTACTCTTCTTCTGTGTTACTGTACTGTATTATTGTTCTTCTGTGTTACTGTACTTTACTCTACTGTTCTTCTGTGTTACTGTACTGTACTTTACCATTCTTCTGTGTTACTGTTCAGTTCTCTACTGTTCTTCTGTGTTATTGTACTCTTCTGTTCCTCTGTGAAACTGTACTGTACTCTACTGTTATTCTGTGATACTGTGCTATATTCTTCTGTTCTTCTGTGCTACTGTACTGCACTCTCCTGCTCTTCCGTCTTCTGTACTGCACTCTACTCTTCTTCTGTGCTTCTTTCCTGTACTCCATTGTTCTTCTGTGTTACTGTATTATACACTTCTGTTCTTCTGTTTTACTGTACTGTACTCTTACTTAATTGTTCTTCTGTGTTACTGTACTGTACTCTACTGTTCTTCTGTGTTACTGTACTGCACTCTACTGTTCTTCTTTGTTATTACACTCTACTCTTACTTTTCTGTGTTACAGTGTTATGCTATTGTTCTTCGGTTTCACTGTACTGTGTTATTGTTCTTCTGTTTTACTGTAGTGCACTTTACTGTTCTTCTGCTTTATTGTATTGTAATCTACTGTTCTTCTGTGTTACTGTAATGTGTTCTACTGTTCTTCTGTATTACTGTTCTGTATTCTACTGTTCTTCTGTGTTAGTGTACATTACTCTGCCGTTCTTAAGTGTAATTGTACTGTATTCTGATGTTCTTCTCTGTTTCAGTACTCTACTGTTCTTCAGTGTTATTGTGCTGCCCTTTACTGTTCTTCAGTGTTATTGTACTGCCCTCTACTGTTCTTCAGTGTTGTTGTACTGCTCTCTACTGTTCTTCAGTGTTGTTGTACTGCCCTCTACTGTTCTTCTGTGTTACAGTACTGTAGTATTGTTCTTCTGTGTTACTGTACTCTGCTCTACTATTCTTCTGTCTTACTCTAAAGCAATATTGTTCTTTTGTGTTACTGTACTGTACTCTTCTGTTGTTCTGTGTTATTGTACTGTACTCTTCTGTTGTTCTGTGTTACTGAATTGTACTCTACCGTTCTTCTGTATTGCTGCTGTATTGCGCTCTTCTGTTCCTCTGTGTTACCGAAGTGTACTCTACTGTTCTTCTGTGTTACTGTACTGCACTCTAGTGTTTTTCTGTGTTACTGTACTGCACTCTACTGTTCTTCTGTGTTACGGTACTGTACTCTATTGTTCTTCTGTGTTACTGTATTATATTCTATTGTTCTTGTTTTTTAATGTACTCTACTCTACTGTTCTTCTGTGTTACTGTACTGCACTCTAGTGTTTTTCTGTGTTACTGTACTGCACTCTACTGTTCTTCTGTGTTACGGTACTGTACTCTATTGTTCTTCTGTGTTACTGTATTATATTCTATTGTTCTTGTTTTTTAATGTACTCTACTCTACTGTTCTTCTGTGTTACTGTATTGTGCTCTACTGTACTTCTGTGTTACAGTACTGTACTCAAGTGTTCTTCCGTGTTTCTGCATTGTTCTATTGTTCTCCTGTATTACTGTCTGTATTATTTTTTCTGTCTTACTGTGCTGTTCTCTACTGTTCTTCTGTGTTACTCTATTTTATTCTACTGTTCTTCTCTGTTACTATACTGCATTCTACTGTTCTTCTGTGATTCTGTTCCCTACTCTACTGTTCCTCTGTGTTATTGTACAGTACTCTGCTGTTCTTCTGTGTAATTGTACTGTAC
This sequence comes from Cherax quadricarinatus, assembly GCF_038502225.1. Classification (NCBI taxonomy): domain Eukaryota; kingdom Metazoa; phylum Arthropoda; class Malacostraca; order Decapoda; family Parastacidae; genus Cherax; species Cherax quadricarinatus. The sequence continues at coordinate 1,011,368 of NC_091318.1, forward strand.
TCTACAGTTCTCCGTTACTCCGTTACTGCGTTAAAGTGCCGCACTCTACTGTTCTTCTCTGTTTCTCTACTGGACTCTACTGTTCTTCTGTGTTACTTTACTGTACTATTGTTGTTCTGTATTGCTGTACAGTACTCAGTTGTTCTGTGTTACTCTATTGTACTGTACTGTTCTTCTATGTTACTGTACTGCACTCTCCTGTTCTTCTGTGTTAGTGTATTGTACTAGTACTCAATTGTTCTTCTACGTTACTGTACTGTACTATTGTTCTTCTGTGTTACCGTACTGTACTATTCTGCTCTTCTGTGTTACTGTACTGCACCCTGCTGTTTTCTTTGGTACTGTACTCTACTCGTACTCTACTGTTCTTCTATGTTACTGTATTGTACTATTGTTCTTCTGTGTTACTGTACTGTTTTATTGTTCTCCTGTTTTACTGTACTCTACTGTTCTTCTGTGTTACTGTATTTTTCTCTACTGTTCTTTTGTGTTTCTGCACTGTTTTCTACTGTTCTTCTCTGTTACTGTTCTGTACTATAATGTTCTGTGTTATTGTACATTACTCTGCTTTTCTTCTGTGTAAATGTTTTATACTCTTCTTTTCTTCTCTGTTTCTGTTATCTACTCTACTGTTCTTCTGTGTTTCTGTACTGCACTGTATTGTTCTTCTGTGTTACTGTACTGTACCCTAATGTTCTTCTGTGTTACTTTACTGTACTACTGTCTTTTTGTGTTACTGTACTGTACTATTATTCTTCTGTGTTACTGAACTGTACCCTTTTGTTCGTCTGTGTTACTGTAATGTTCTTTACTCTTCTGTGTTTCTGTACTGTACTCTACTGTTCTACTGTGTTACTGTACTCTACTCTGCTATTCTTCTGAGTTACTGTACTGCACTCTACTGTTCTTCTGTTGTTCTGTACTGTACTCTGTACTCTTGTTCCCCTGTGTTACTGTGCTGTACTCTACTGCTGTTCTGTGTTACTGTTGCGTACTATTGTTTGTCTGTGTTACTGTACTTTGCACCTCTGTTCCTCTGGGTTTCTGTACTGCATTCTACTGTTCATCTATGTTACTGCACTGTAATATTATTCTTCTGTGTTACTGTATTGTACTCTACTCTTCTTCTTGTACTCTGCTGTTATTTTGTGTAATTGTACTTCACTCTACTGCTCTTCTCTGTTACTGAACTGTACTTTACTCTTCTTCTGTGTACTGTACTGTATTATTGTTCTTTTGTGTAACTGTACTTTACTCTATTGTTCTTCTGTGTTACTGTATTGTACTCTACTGTTGTTCTGTTTTCCTTTACTTCACTCTTCTGTTCTTTGTTACCGAACTGTACTCTACCATTCTTCTGTGTTACTGTACTGTTCTTCTGTGTTATTGTGCTCTACCGTTCCTGTGTAACTGTACTGTACTCTACTGTTATTCTGTGATACTCTACTGTTTTCTTCTGTTCTTCTGTGTTACTGTCCTGTACTCTAATGTTCTGCTGTGCTATTTTCCTGTACTCCATTGTTCTTCTGTGTTATATTATAATACTCTACTGTTTTTCTCTGTTTCTGTAGTGTACACGTACTGAATTGTTCTTCTGTGTTACTGTACTGTACTCTACTGTTCTTTTGTGTTACTGTATTGCACTCTAGTGTTCTTCTTTGATATTACACTCTACTCTTACTCTACTGTGTTACTGTGTTATACTATTGTTCTTCTGTTTTACTGTACTATATTATTGTTCTTCTGTTTCACTGCACTGTACTCTACTCTTCTTCTGTGTTATTGTATTGTACTCTACTCCTCTTCTGTGTTACTGTAGTGTGTTTTACTGTTCTTCTGTATTACTGTTCTGTATTCTACTGTTATTCTGTGTTATTGTACTTTACTCTGCTGTTCTTCCGTGTAATAGTACTGTACTCTACTGTTCTTCTCTGTTTCAGTACTCTACTGTTCTTCAGTGTTATTGTACTGCACACTACTGTTCTTCTGTGTTACTATACTGCACTATTGTTCTTCTGTGTTACTGTACTCTGCTCTAATGTTCTTCTGTCTTGCTCTAAAGCAATATTGTTCTTTTGTGTTACTGTACTGTACTCTACTGTTCGTCTGTGTTAGTGTACTTTATTCTAATGTTCTTCTGTGTTACTGTATTGTACTCTATTGTTCTTTTTTACTGTACTGTACTCTAATGTTCTTCTGTATACTGTTCTTCTGTGTTACAAAAAACGCGATTCTAAAAGCTTAGAGATCTCCAGTGAACACTAGAAAGGACTACCCTTCTAGCATCCAGCCTGTTACTGGGTTTTCGTAACAAGTAGTTAGTATCCTTGTCCAATTATCCATTAAATTCAGGATGATTCAATAGTGCTTCAGGATTACAACTGGTAGGCTACTAACTAGAGAAATTAAAATTTAATAAATTTATTAAGTCTAGAGGTATATTATCAAATTAAATTAAATTAATCACAGTAATCAAAATAATATTAATCTCTCTCGTATACAATAGTATTGTGCTGAAAGCACATATCACATTTATAATTCTTAAATACCGTCTGGTACATTTAACATTTAATAAGATATTACAAATAAGTACAAGTTTGTGTGTATGTGTGTGTAAGTGCTCTAAGTAGTTCGCTATGTCTCACGACTCGACTAGACTTAAACAAGTGACTGACAAAGTCCTCTAATAAACTAACTTCTTGACCAACTGGCAACCAGAACAGTCTGCTTGAACAATAAAACGACTGATAAGCCGAACAATATAACAAGCAACTGCGACACAATCAGGAACAAGGAGATAATATAACGACACTAAGTAGGGACCATCAGCAGATCCTCCACAAGTCACAAAACTCCCGTACTACTGAATCTAAGTTCAGCATAAGAAAATCCCCGACTGTGATAATACACAGATACCAGTACAAGTTAGGTCAGAAGCTACAGCTCAGGACCTGAGTTGCTTAGAGTGTCTATGTGACACACAACCTCAGTACAACGTCGAAAATCACTAAGTCTATACAATGTTCTGTGAACAGAGTTCTACAGAACTAACAAGAATAATGAGACAGACAATCTGTCCGACCACCAAGAGAGTCTAGAGCAGACTGAATACTTTAGGAGAGGTGAGGACACCCCCCCCCTCGATCACGTGATAGCTCCGTGGACAACTGCAGCTCAGAAGCCGGCAGTCTAACGAGCTACAAGCGATAATTACAGTAGTTTGACAATCAAGACTTGAACTGAGCACTTAATATGTTACATCCTAACACCCCTCAAGGAAGGTTCCTTGATGTTGGTGAGGGGCTCTTGATTTAGGGAATTGGATCTGTGCTCCAGTTCCCCAAATTAAGCCTGAATGCCTTCCACATCCCCCCCCCAGGCGCTGTATAATCCTCCGGGTTTAGCGCTTCCCCCTTGATTGTAATAATAATACATCCTAACAACATAAGTCAAATAACAATATAAAGCAATACATTTACGATTTAGCTATTATCGCAAATATAAGCAATACAAAATTATATGAAAAGGTAATATACATTATATATATACATAATAATCATTGCAACCCATTCAGGGGTTGCAACATTCTGTGTTACAGTACTGTACTCACCTGTTCTTCTGTGTTTCTGTATTGTACTATTGTTCTCCTGTATTACTGTACTGTATTATTTTTCTTCTGTCTTACTGAATTGTTCTCTACTGTTCTTCTGTGATTCTATATTGTATTCTACTGTTCTTCTGTGTTACTCTACTGTATTCTACTGTTCTTCTGTGATTCTGTTCTGTACTCTACTGTTCCTCTGTGTAAGTGCACAATACTCTGCTGTTCTTCTGTGTTATTTTACTGTACTTTACTGTTCTTCTATGTTATTGTTCTCTACTTTACTGTTCTTCTGTGTTACTTTACTGCACTCTATTGTTCTTATGTGTTTCTGTACTGTACTATTGTTCTTGTGTCTTAATGTACTGTACTCTTCTGTTCATCTGTGTTACTGTACGGTACTATTGTTCTTCTGTGTTATTGAAAGTTACTGTACTGTACTGTTCTTGTGAGTTAGAGTTCTGTACTATTGTTATTCTGTGTTACTGTACAATGCTCTACTGTTCTTCTCTGTTTCTGTACTGTACTTTACTGTTCTTCTGTGTTTCTTTACTGTACTATTGTTGTTCTGTGTTGCTGTACAGTACTCTATTGTTCTTCTGTGTTACTGTTCTGTACTCTACTGTTCTTCTGTGTTACCGTATTATGCTCTACTGTTCTTCTGTGATAGTGTACTGTAGTAGTACTCTGTTATTCTTCGGTGTTACTGTACTGTTCTATTGTTCTTCTGTGTTACCGTTCTGTACTCTACCGTTCTTCTGTGTTAATGTATTGTTAATGTATTGTTCATCTGTTTTACTGTTCTGTATTATTGTTCTTCCGTTTTACTATACTGCACTCTACTGTTCTTCTGTGCTATTGTGCTGTACTGTACTTTTCTTCTGTGTTACTGTACTGTACTCTACTTTCTTCTGTGTTAATGTACTGCATTCTACTGTTCTTCTGTGTTTGTTTTCCCTACTCTTCTTCTGTGTTACAGTATTGTACTCTACTATTATTCTGTGTGACTGTACTGTGCTCTTCTGTTCTGCTATGTTACTGTATTGTAATTGTACTCTACTTTACTCCTTGTTACTGTACTTCATTCTACTGTTCTTCTGTGTTACTATACTGTATTCTACTGCTCTTCTGCGTTACTGTTCTATACTCTACTGTTCTTTTGTGTTAGGTTAATCTACTCTGCTGTTCTTCTGTGTTTCTGTGCTGTACTCGACTGTTTTTCTTTCTTATTGTGCTATACTATTGTTCTTCTGTGTTATTCTACTGTACTCCACTATTCTTTTGTGTTAGTGTACTCTACTCTGCTGTTCATGTGTGTAACTGTACTCTACAGTTCCTTTTTGTTACTGCCCTTCACTCATCTGTTCTTCTGTTTTACTGTGCTGCGTTCTACTGTTCTTCTGTGTTACTGCTGTACTCCACTTTTCTTATGTGTTACTGTACTGTACTCTACTGTTCTTCTGTGTTACTGTGTTATACTCTATTGTTCTTTTGTGTTACTGGACTGTATTCGTACTCTATTGTTCTAGTGTGTTACTTTACTCTGCTATTGTTCTTCTGTACTTCTGCACTGTACTATTCTTCTTTTGTCTTACTGTATTGTACTCTACTGTTCTTCTGTGTTACTGTACTGTACTCTACTGTTGTTCAGTATTACTGCACTGTACTCTTCTGTTCTGTGTTACTGTATTGTAGTACTGTTCTTCTATATTATTCTGCTGCCTCTACTGTTCTTCTCTGCTAGTTTACTGTACTCTACTGTTCTTCTGTGTTACTGAACTACAATTTACTCTTCTTCTGTGTTACTGTACTGTACGGTTTTTCAGTGATATTATATTGTACTCTTGTTCTTCTGTGTTACTCTACTGTATTATTGTTCTTCTAGTTTACTGTACTGTACTCTGCTGTTCTTTTGTGATAGTGTACTCTACTCTGCTGTTTTTCTGTGTTAATGTACTTTACTATGGTTTTTCTGTGTTATTCTACTGTACACTACTGTTCTTTTGTGATAGTGTACTGTACTCTACTGTTCTTCAGTGTTGCTATATTGCTATCTTCTGTTCTTTTGTGCTACTGTACTGTTCTCTACTGTTCTGTGCTACTGTACTGTACTGTTCTTCTGTGTTACTGTATTGTACTATTGTTCTTCTGTGTTACTGTACCGTATTATTGTTCTTCTATTTTACTGTACTATACTCTACTGTCCTTCTGTGTTACTCTTCTGTACTCTACTGTTCTTTTGTGTTACTGTTCTTCACTCTGCTGTTCTTCTGTATTACTGTACTGCATTCTACTGCGCTTCTGTATTTCTCTACTGTACTCCACTGTTCTTCTGTGTTACTGTACTGTACTCTAATGTTCTTTTGTGTTGCTGTGTTATAGTCTATTGTTCTTCTTTGTAACTGTACTGTACTCTACTGTTCTTCTCTGTTACTGTATTGTGCTATTGATCTTCTGTGTAACTGTACTGTATTATTGTTCTTCTGTGTTTCTGTACTCTACCCTTCTGTTCTTCTCTGTTTCTGTAGTGTACTCTACTGTTCTTCTGTGTTACTCTACTGTACTATTGTTCCTCTATGTTTATGTACTGTACTCTCTGTTCCTCTGTGTTACTGTACTGTTTTTCTGTGTTACTGTACTCTACTGTTTTTCTGTGTAACTGTACTGTACTCTACTGTTCTCGTGTGTTATTGTACTGAACTGTACTGCTCTTCTTTGTTATTGTACTGTATTCTACTGATCTTTGTTACGGTACTGTACTGTAATATTCCTGTGTGTTAACGTATTGTGCTCTAATGTTATATGTGTTGCTGTACTGTTCTCGTACTCCATTGTTCTTCTGTGTTACTCTACTGTACTCTTCTGCTGTTCAGTGTTACTCTACTGTACTCTTCTGTTCTTCTGTGCTGCTGTACTGTAGTAACGTTCTTCTGTGTTACTCTACTGCACTCTACTGTTCTTCTGTGTTACTCTACTGCACTCTACTGTTCTTCTTTTTTACTGTACTGTACTCTACTGTTCTGTGTTACTCTTCTGCACTCTACTGTTCTTCTTTGCGAGTGTTCTCTGCACTACTGTTCTTCTTTGTTACTGTACTGTAATGTTCTTGTGTGTCTCTTCTGTACTATTGTTCTTCTCTGTTACTGTACTGCACTCTACAGTTCATTTGTGTTACTGTGCTGTACTGTACTGTACTGTACTGTACTGTACTGTACTGTACTGTACTGTACTGTACTGTACTGTACTGTACTGTACTGTGCTGTACTGTACTGTACTGTACTGTACTGTACTGTACTGTAATGTAATGCACTGTTTTCCTTTTTTACTGTACTGTATTCTACTGTTCTGCTGTGTTAGTGTACTGTACTGTACTGTTCGTTTGTGTTACTCTACTGAACTCTATTGTTCTTCTCTGTAACTATACTCTAGTCTGCTGTTCTTCTGTGTCAGTGTTCTGTAATCTACTGTTCTTCTGTGTTGCTGCATTGCTCTTTTCTGTTCTTCTGTGCTACTGTACTGTACTGTATTTTTCTTCTGTGTTACTGTACTGTACTCTACTTTCTTCTGTGTTGCTGTACTGCACTCTACTTTTCTTCTGTGTTTGTGTATTATTCTCTACTGTTCTTTTGTGTTACTTTAATATACTCTACTGTTCTCCTGTGTTACTGTACTGTACTCTAATGTTCTTTTGTAACTGTATTGTACTCTACTCTCCTTCTGTGTTACTGTACCGTATTCTACTGCTCTTCTGTGTTACTGTTCTGTACTCTACTGTTCTTTTGTGTTAGTGTACTCTACCCTTCTGTTCTTCTGTATTACTCTATTGCACTCTACTGTTCTTTTGTGTTACATAAGAACATAAGAACATAAGAAAGAAGGAACACTGCAACATGCCTACTGACCGAAGCGGAGCAGGTCCGTGTCCCCGCCCCCCCAGGATTAGACCAATGACCCACCCCCCGGATTATCCCATTGACCCACCCAGTCTGGTCATCCCCACTCAAGGATGGAGCACTGTACCAGACCCAGCAGCACAAGCTAGTCAGGTCCAACTCACACTCACCCACACCCACTCATGTATTTATCTAACCTACTTTTAAAACTACACAACGTTTTAGCCTCAATAACTGTACTCGGGAGTTTGTTCCACTCATCCACAACTCTATTACCAAACCAGTGCTTTCCTATATCCTTCCTGAATCTGAATTTTTCCAACTTGAGACCATTGCTGCGAGTCCTGTCTTGGCTGGAAATTTTTAGCACGCTATTTACATCCCCTTTATTTATTCCTGTTTTCCATTTATACACCTCGATCACATCCCCCCTAATTCAACGCTTTTCGAGAGAGTGCAGATTCAGGGCCCTCATAGGGAAGATTTCTGATACATGGGATCACCTTTGTCATTCTCCTTTGTACGTTTTCCAGAGCATTTATATCCATTCTGTAAAACGGTGACCAGAACTGAGCAGCATAGTCTAAATGAGGCCTAACCAAGGATATATAGAGTTGAAGAACAACCTGAGGACTTCTATTATTTATACTTCTAGATATGAAGCCAAAAATTCTGTTAGCTTTATTGGGAACACTAATGCACTGTTGTCTTGGTTTTAGGTTACTGCTAACCAGAACTCCTAAATCCTTTTTGCAATCGGTAGTATTAAGATCTACATTATTTAGTTTATATGTGGCATGGTTATTTAACTCTCCAACATTTAGAACTTCTGTGTGCACAACTCACTATCACAAGTACAATGGTGTACAACTCACTAGCACAAGTACCAAGGTGCACAACTCACTAGCACAAGTATCAGAGTGTACAACTCACTAGCACAAATACTATCGTGTACAACTCAGTAGCGCAATTACCATGATGTACAACTCACTAACACAAGTGCCATAATGTACAAATAACTAGCACAAGTAACATGATGTACAACTCACCAGCACAAGTAACATGGTGTACAACTCACTAGCACAAGTGCCATAATGTACAACTAACTAGCACAATTACCATGGTGTACAACTCACCAGCACAAGTACCATGATATACAACTCACTAGCACAAGTGTCATTGTGTACAACTCACTAGCACAATTACCATGGTGTACAAGTCACTGGCACACGTACCATGGTGAACAAATCACTATCACAAGTACCATGATGTTCAACTCACTAGCACAAGTCCCATTGTGCACAACTCACTATCACAAGTAACATGGTGAACAAATCACTAGCACAAGTACCATGATGTATAATTCACTAGCACAAGTACCATGGTGTACAACTCACTAGCACAAGTGTCATTGTGTACAACTCACTAGCACAAGTGTCATTGTGTACAACTCACTAGCACAAGTGTCATTGTGTACAACTCACTAGCACAAGTGTCATTGTGTACAACTCACTAGCACAAGTACCATGGTGTACAACTCACTGGCACACGTACCATGATGTACAACTCACTAGCACAATTATCATGGTGTACAACTCAATAGCACAAGTACCATGATGTACAACCCTCTAACACAAGTACCATGATGTACAACTCACTCTCACAAGTACCATGGAGTACAACTCATTAGCACAGGTACCATGATATACAACTCACTAGCACAAGTACCATGTTGTACAACTCTAGCACAAGTCCCATGGTGTACAACTCACTAGCACAAGTACCATGGTGTACAACTCACTAGCACAAGTACCATGACGTTCAACTCACTAGCACAAGTACCATGGTGTACAACTCACTAGCACAAGTACCATAATGTACAACTCTCTAGCACAAGTACCATGACGTACAACTCACTAGCACAAGTACCATGATGTACAACCCTCTAACACAAGTACCATGATGTACAACTCACTCTCACAAGTACCATGATGTACAACCCTCTAACACAAGTACCATGATGTACAACTCACTCTCACAAGTACCATGGAGTACAACTCATTAGCACAGGTACCATGATATACAACTCACTAGCACAAGTTCCATGGTGTACAGCTCAGTAGCACAAGGACAATCGTGTACAACTCACTAGCACAAGTACCATTGTGTACAACTCACTGGCAAAAGTACCAAAGTGTACAGCTCACTAGCACAAGTACCATGACGTTCAACTCACTAGCACAAGTACCATGGTGTACAACTCACTAGCACAAGTACCATAATGTACAACTCTCTAGCACAAGTACCATGACGTACAACTCACTAGCACAAGTACCATAATGTACAACACACTAGCAAAACTCACTAGCACAAGTACCATTGTGTACAACTCACTAGCACAAGTACCATGGTGTACAACTCACTAGCACAAGTACCATAATGTACAACTCTCTAGCACAAGTACCATGACGTACAACTCACTAGCACAAGTACCATAATGTACAACACACTAGCAAAATTACCATTGTGCACAACACAGTAGCACACGTACCATGGTGTACAACTCACTGGTACAAGAACCATGATGTACAACTCACTAGCACAAGAACCATGGTGTACAACTCACTAGCACAAGTACCACTATGTACAACTAACTAGCACAAGTACCATGATGTTCAACTCACTAGCAGAAGTATCATAGTGTACAACTCACTAGCACAAGTACCATAGTGTACAACTCACTAGCACAAGTACCATGATGTACAACTCAATGGCACAAGTACCGTGATGTACAACTTATTAGGACAACTACCATGATGCACAACTCACTAGCACAAGTACCATGGTGTACAACTCACTACCGCAATTACCACTGTGTTCAACTCACTACCGCAATTACCATAGTGTACAACTCACTAGCACAAGTACCATGGTGAACAACTCACTAACACAACTTACATGGTATAAAACTCACTAGCACAAGTGTCATGGTGTTAAACTCAATAGCACAAATACCAAGGTGTACAACTCAATGGCACAAGTACCAAGATGTACAAGTCATTAGCACAAGTAGCATGATGTACAACTCACTAGCACAAGTACCATGGTGTACAACTCACTAGCACAAGTACCATGATATACAACTCACTAGCACAAGTACCATGGTGTACAACTCACTAGCACAAGTACCATGATGTACAACTCACTAGCACAAGTACCATGATGTACAACTCATTATCACAAGTACCATGGTGTTCAACTCACTAGCACAAGTACCATGGTGTACAACTCACTAGCACAAGTACCATGGTGTACAACTCATTATCACAAGTACCATGGTGTACAACTCACTAGCACAAGTACCATGGTGTACAACTCACTAGCACAAGTACCATGGTGTACAACTCATTATCACAAGTACCATGGTGTACAACTCACTAGCACAAGTACCATGGTGTACAACTCACTAGCACAAGTACCATGGTGTACAACTCACTAGCACAAGTACCATGGTGTACAACTCACTAGCACAAGTACCATGGTGTTCAACTCACTAGCACAAGTACCATGGTGTACAACTCACTAGCACAAGTACCATGGTGCACAACTCACTAGCACAAGTACCATGGTGTACAACTCACTAGCACAAGTACCATGGTGTACAACTCATTATCACAAGTACCATGGTGTTCAACTCACTAGCACAAGTACCATGGTGTTCAACTCACTAGCACAAGTACCATGGTGTACAACTCACTAGCACAAGTACCATGGTGCACAACTCACTAGCACAAGTACCATGGTGTTCAACTCACTAGCACAAGTACCATGGTGTACAACTCATTATCACAAGTACCATGGTGTACAACTCACTAGCACAAGTACCATGGTGTTCAACTCACTAGCACAAGTACCATGGTGTACAACTCACTAGCACAAGTACCATGGTGCACAACTCACTAGCACAAGTACCATGATGTACAACTCACTAGTACAAGTGCCATGGTGTACAACTCAATGGCACAAGTACCATGATGTACAACTCGTCAGAACAAGTACCATGATGTACAACTCACTAGCACAAGTACCATGGTGCACAACTCACTAGCACAAGTGCCATGGTGAACAACTCAATGGCACAAGTACCATGATGTACAACTCGTCAGAACAAGTACCATGATGTACAACTCACTAGCACAAGTACCATGATGTACAACTCACTAGCACAAGTGCCATAATTTACAACTCACTAGCAAAAGTACCATAGTGTGCAAGTCACTGGCACAAGTACCATGATGTACAACTCATCAGAACAAGTACCATGATATACAACTCACTGGCACAAGTACCATGATATACAACTTACTGGCACAAGTACCATGATATACAACTCACCAGCACAAGTACCATGATATACAACTCACTAGCACAAGTACCATGATATACAACTCACTGGCACAAGTACCATGATATACAACTCACTAGCACAAGTACCATGATATACAACTCACTAGCACAAGTACCATGATATACAACTCACTAGCACAAGTATCATGATATACAACTCACTGGCACAAGTACCATGATATACAACTCACTAGCACAAGTACCATGATAAACTCACTAGCACAAGTACCATGATATACAACTCACTGGCACAAGTACCATGATATACAACTCACTGGCACAAGTACCATGATATACAACTCACTAGCACAAGTACCATGATATACAACTCACTAGCACAAGTACCATGATATACAACTCACTAGCACAAGTACCATGATATACAACTCACTGGCACAAGTACCATGATATACAACTCACTAGCACAAGTACCATGATATACAACTCACTAGCACAAGTACCATGATATACAACTCACTAGCACAAGTACCATGATATACAACTCACTGGCACAAGTACCATGATATACAACTCACTAGCACAAGTACCATGATAAACTCACTAGCACAAGTACCATGATATACAACTCACTGGCACAAGTACCATGATATACAACTCACTGGCACAAGTACCATGATAAACTCACTAGCACAAGTACCATGATATACAACTCACTGGCACAAGTACCATGATATACAACTCACTGGCACAAGTACCATGATAAACTCACTGGCACAAGTACCATGATATACAACTCACTGGCACAAGTACCATGATATACAACTTACTGGCACAAGTACCAAGATAAACTCACTAGCACAAGTACCATGATATACAACTCACTAGCACAAGTACCATGATATACAACTCACTAGCACAAGTACCATGATATACAACTCACTAGCACAAGTACCATGATATACAACTTACTGGCACAAGTACCAAGATAAACTCACTAGCACAAGTACCATGATATACAACTCACTAGCACAAGTACCATGATATACAACTCACTAGCACAAGTACCATGATATACAACTCACTAGCACAAGTACCATGATATACAACTCACTAGCACAAGTACCATGATATACAACTCACTAGCACAAGTACCATGATATACAACTCACTGGCACAAGTACCATGATATACAACTTACTGGCACAAGTACCAAGATAAACTCACTAGCACAAGTACCATGATATACAACTCACTAGCACAAGTACCATGATATACAACTCACTAGCACAAGTACCATGATATACAACTCACTAGCACAAGTACCATGATATACAACTCACTAGCACAAGTACCATGATATACAACTCCCTAGCACAAGTACCATGATATACAACTCACTAGCACAAGTACCATGATATACAACTCACTAGCACAAGTACAATGATATACAACTCACTATCACAAGTACCATGATATACAACTCACTGGCACATGTACCATGATATACAACTCACTAGCACAAGTACCATGATATACAACTCACTAGCACAAGTACCATGATATACAACTCACTAGCACAAGTACCATGATATACAACTCACTAGCACAAGTACTATGATATACAACTTACTAGCACAAGTACCATGATATACAACTCACTAGCACAAGTACCATGATATACAACTCACTAGCACAAGTACCATGATATACAACTCACTAGCACAAGTACCATGATATACAACTTACTAGCACAAGTACCATGATATACAACTCACTAGCACAAGTACCATGATATACAACTTACTAGCACAAGTACCATGATATACAACTCACTGGCACAAGTACCATGATATACAACTCACTAGCACAAGTACCATGATATACAACTCACTGGCACAAGTACCATGATATACAACTCACTGGCACAAGTACCATGATATACAACTCACTAGCACAGGTACCATGATATACAACTCACTGGCACAAGTACCATGATATACAACTCACTGGCACAAGTACCATGATAAACTCACTAGCACAAGTACCATGATATACAACTCACTGGCACAAGTACCATGATATACAACTCACTGGCACAAGTACCATGATATACAACTCACTGGCACAAGTACCATGATATACAACTCACTGGCACAAGTACCATGATATACAACTCACTGGCACAAGTACCATGATATACAACTCACTAGCACAAGTACCATGATATACAACTCAATAGCACAAGTACCATGATATACAACTCACTAACACAAGTATCATGATATACAACTCACTGGCACAAGTACCATGATATACAGCTCACTAGCACAAGTACCATGATAAACTCACTAGCACAAGTACCATGATATACAACTCACTGGCACAAGTACCATGATATACAACTCACTGGCACAAGTACCATGATATACAACTCACTAGCACAAGTACCATGATATACAACTCACTAGCACAAGTACCATGATATACAACTCACTAGCACAAGTACCATGATATACAACTCACTGGCACAAGTACCATGATATACAACTCACTAGCACAAGTACCATGATATACAACTCACTAGCACAAGTACCATGATATACAACTCACTAGCACAAGTACCATGATATACAACTCACTGGCACAAGTACCATGATATACAACTCACTAGCACAAGTACCATGATAAACTCACTAGCACAAGTACCATGATATACAACTCACTGGCACGAGTACCATGATATACAACTCACTGGCACAAGTACCATGATAAACTCACTAGCACAAGTACCATGATATACAACTCACTGGCACAAGTACCATGATATACAACTCACTGGCACAAGTACCATGATAAACTCACTGGCACAAGTACCATGATATACAACTCACTGGCACAAGTACCATGATATACAACTTACTGGCACAAGTACCAAGATAAACTCACTAGCACAAGTACCATGATATACAACTCACTAGCACAAGTACCATGGTATACAACTCACTAGCACAAGTACCATGATATACAACTCACTGGCACAAGTACCATGATATACAACTCACTAGCACAAGTACCATGATATACAACTCACTGGCACAAGTACCATGATATACAACTCACTGGCACAAGTACCATGCTATACAACTCACTAGCACAAGTACCATGATATACAACTCACTGGCACAAGTACCATGATATACAACTCACTGGCACAAGTACCATGATATACAACTCACTAGCACAAGTACCATGATATACAACTCACTGGCACAAGTACCATGATAAACTCACTAGCACAAGTACCATGATATACAACTCACTGGCACAAGTACCATGATAAACTCACCAGCACAAGTACCATGATATACAACTCACTGGCACAAGTACCATGATATACAACTCACTAGCACAAGTACCATGATATACAACTCACTAGCACAAGTACCATGGTATACAACTCACTAGCACAAGTACCATGATATACAACTCACTGGCACAAGTACCATGATATACAACTCACTAGCACAAGTACCATGATATACAACTCACTAGCACAAGTACCATGATATACAACTCACTAGCACAAGTACAATGATATACAACTCACTATCACAAGTACCATGATATACAACTCACTGGCACATGTACCATGATATACAACTCACTAGCACAAGTACCATGATATACAACTCACTAGCACAAGTACCATGATATACAACTCACTAGCACAAGTACCATGATATACAACTCACTAGCACAAGTACTATGATATACAACTTACTAGCACAAGTACCATGATATACAACTCACTAGCACAAGTACCATGATATACAACTCACTAGCACAAGTACCATGATATACAACTCACTAGCACAAGTACCATGATATACAACTTACTAGCACAAGTACCATGATATACAACTCACTAGCACAAGTACCATGATATACAACTTACTAGCACAAGTACCATGATATACAACTCACTTTCACAAGTACCATGATATACAACTCACTAGCACAAGTACCATGATATACAACTCACTGGCACAAGTACCATGATATACAACTCACTGGCACAAGTACCATGATATACAACTCACTAGCACAGGTACCATGATATACAACTCACTGGCACAAGTACCATGATATACAACTCACTGGCACAAGTACCATGATAAACTCACTAGCACAAGTACCATGATATACAACTCACTGGCACAAGTACCATGATATACAACTCACTGGCACAAGTACCATGATATACAACTCACTGGCACAAGTACCATGATAAACAACTCACTGGCACAAGTACCATGATATACAACTCACTGGCACAAGTACCATGATAAACTCACTAGCACAAGTACCATGATATACAACTCACTAGCACAAGTACCATGATATACAACTCACTGGCACAAGTACCATGATATACAACTCACTGGCACAAGTACCATGATAAACAACTCACTGGCACAAGTACCATGATATACAACTCACTGGCACAAGTACCATGATAAACTCACTAGCACAAGTACCATGATATACAACTCACTAGCACAAGTACCATGATATACAACTCACTGGCACAAGTACCATGATATACAACTCACTGGCACAAGTACCATGATAAACTCACTAGCACAAGTACCATGATATACAACTCACTAGCACAAGTACCATGATAAACTCACTAGCACAAGTACCATGATATACAACTCACTAGCACAAGTACCATGATATACAACTCACTGGCACAAGTACCATGATAAACAACTCACTAGCACAAGTACCATGATATACAACTCACTAGCACACTACACATAGTTTATTTACACAGTGCATGTGAACATGTAGGTAACCTCTATCAAAGACAACACAATATTCAGTTACAAACAATCAGAGATAAACAACATACAACTTTATCAGAAACTTGAGTTAGCAAAGTTTGGCAAATACTAATTTTATTCAACAGTTAGAATATAGAAGTAATCCTCTTCCTCAGACTAAGTTCTAACAATAAACAGACATAAAACACCATGAAGTACACACGTATATTACAAGATACTTTATTGTTCTATAAGTTTTCCTTGAATGTAACTATTGTTACATTCAATTGTACTTACACTATTGGATTTACACTATTGGACCTCCACTATTTGACTTACACTATTGGACTTACACCATTGGACTTACACTATTGGACTTACACTATTGGACTTACACCATTGTACTTACGCCATTGGATTTACACTATTGGACTTCCAGTATTTGACTTGCGCTGTTGGACTTACACCATTTGACTTACACTACTGGACTTACACTATTGGACTTACACTATTGCCATTACACTATTGGACTTACGCCATTGTACTTACCCTGCTGGACAGGTCGAATTCTCTTAACCTCTTCTCCTAAGACATACCCTTGTTCCGGGATTAATCTTGTTGCAAACTTTTGCACTTTTTCTAGTTTCTTGACGTGTTTATGTAAGTGTGGGTTCCACATTGGTGCTGCATACTCCAGTATGGGCACGGCGTACACGGTTTACAATGTCGTGAATGACTCCTTACTCAGATGTCGAATTGCTATTCTCAGGTTTGCCAAGCGCCCATATACTGCAGGAGTTATATGATTGATGTGTGTCTCTGGGGTCATGTTCGTTATAAAGCTTACCCCTAGATCCTTTTCTTTAATTGGCGCTTGCAGTTTTTGATCCCCTAACCTGTACTCCGTCTGCGGGCTTCTTTGTCCTTCCCAAATCTTCATGGCTTTACTCTTACTGGGTTTAAACTCCAGGAGCCATTTGTCGGACCAGATTTGTAGTCTGTACAGATCCCCTTGTAATCTTAGCTTATCCTTCCTCGCTTGTATTCTCCTCATCAATTTCACATCATCAGCGAACAGCGATACTTCTGAATCTATTCATTCCATCATGACATTCTCGTATACAAGAAACATCACCGGACCTAGGACTGGTCCTTGTGTGAGTAAATAAGTTTATTCAAGTATACACAAATACAGTTACATAGATTATCATACATAGCAACATTTGTATAGACAATCTAAGATAACCCAAAAAAGTCAGATAAAGTGACTTATTTCCATTCTGGTCCCACTCGACACATGCGTCCACTCTGACACTTCATCACGTAACAACACTCGTTGCTTCCTTCCTGTCAGGTATTCCCTGATCTATTGCAGTACTTTTCCTACTATTCCTGCCTGCTCCTCTAATTTTTGTACCAATCTCTTGTGTGATACTGTGTCAAAAGCCTTCTTGCAGTCCAAAAAAATGCAATCTACCCATACCTCTCTCTCTCATGTCTTACTTCTATTATCTTATCGCAGAACTCGAGTAGATTTGTGACACAGGATTTCCCATCTATGAAGCCGTGCTGATTATCATGTATGAGCCAAATCCTTTCAATGTGCTCCACCACTCTTCTTCTGATAATCTTTTCCACAACTTCACATACTATACAAGTCAGTGACACTGGTCTTTAGTTTAACGCAGCCTGTCTGCCTCCCTTCATAAAAAATTGGAACTGCATTTGCTGTCTTCCACACCTCAGGCAATTGCCCAGTTTCAGTAGATTTATTGAAGATTGCCGCTAGCGGCACACACATTTCCTCTGCTCCCTCTCTCAAGATCTATGGAGATATGTTATCTGGGCTTACCGCCTTTGAGGTATCTAGTTCACCTAGCAGTTTCTTCACCTCCTCCTGGTTATGTGTATTGTGCCCAGCACCTGCTGGTGCATCCTACCTTCATGGCTTGCTGGAAGCATTCCTGACTCTATTGTGAATGCTTCTCTAAATCTTTTGTTTAGTTCATCACATACTTCCTGGTCACTCTTCGTGAGCTCCCCTCCTTCTTTCCTCAGCCTGATTACCTGATTCTTGACTGTTGTTTTTCCCCTAATGTGACTGTATAACAACTTTGATGCAGATTTGACTTTTGATGCTATGTGGTTCTCGTATTGCCTCTGGGCCTCTCTCTTTATCCCTGCATATTCGAAACTGATTCTTCTGCTCAACTCCTTGTTTCCTTGAGTCCTTTGCCTTCTTTGCTTCTTTTTAAGCTCTAGCACACTTGGCCATGGCCTCTTTACACCTCCAGTTAAACCATGGGCTCACTCAGGTCTTACCATTTTTTCTGTTACCCTTTGTTATGAGCTCCTCTGCCTCCCTGCACTTAGTGGTCACTAGTTACATCATTTCATTTACTGTCTTTCCCTCTAGTTCTCTTTCCCATTGCACTTAATGAAGGAAAATTCTCATGCCTGTGTAGTCCCCTATTTTGAAGTTCGGCTTCTCACGTCCTTCTCGTGCTGCTGCATTCTTCACTGTTAACTCTACTAGGTATTCAAAACTCAGGACGTCGTGATCACTAGTGCCCAGGGATTTTTCGTGTGATATTCCCTATGTCTGAACTATTCAAGGTGAATATGAGATCCAACCTTGCTGCAACACCCTCTCCTCTCTCTCTGGTTGAATCCCTAACATATTGGTGCATGAAGTTCTCCAGTACCTGAGCCCTCCACGTTTCTGGTCCCAACGTAGCTCTAGGTTTTTCCAGTCAGTCTCTTTATGATTAAAATCCCCCATTATGAGAAATTTTGTCCTACCCATATGAGCTCTCCTGGCCACTTCAGCCTCCTGCTGTTCATTGGTGGGTCATACATCACTGCTATCATCACCTTTGGGCCCCAGTCTGAATATAAGAACATAACATAAGAAAGAAGGAACACTGCAACAGGCCTACTGACCCATGCGAAGCAGGTCCATTCCACCCCCAATTAGCCCAATGGCCCACCTAGTCAGGTCACTTCCACTTAAGGAAGGAGCACGGCATCACACCTAGTGGCACAAGCTAGTCAGGTCCAACTCACACCCACCCACACCCACTCATGTATTTATCTAACCTATTTTTAAAACTACACATAGTTTTAGCCTCTATAACTGTACTCGAGAGATTGTTCCACGCATCCACAACTCTATTACCAAACCAGTGCTTTCCTATATCCTTCCTGAATCTGAATTTTTCCAACTTGAAACCATTGCTGCGAGTCCTGTCTTGGTTGGAAATTTTCAGCACGCTATTTACATCCCCTTTATTTCTATTTTCTATTTATGCACCTCAGTCATATCCCCCCTAATTCTATGCCTTTAGAGAGAGTGCAGATTCAGGGCCCTCAGTCTATCCTCATAAGGAAGATTTCTGATACATGGGATCAACTTTGTCATCCTCCTCTGTACGTTTTCCAGTGCATTTATATCCATTCTGTAAAACGGTGATTAGAACTGTGCAGCATAATCTAAATGAGGCCTAACCAAGGATATATAGAGTTGAAGAACAACCAGAGGACTTCTATTATTTATACTTCTGGATATGAAGCCAAGGATTCTGTTAGCTTTATTGCGAACACTAATGCACTGTTGTATTGGTTTTAGATTATTGCTAACCAGAACTCCTAAATCCTTTTCGCAATCAGTAGTATTAAGATATACAATATTTAGTTTATATGTCGCATGGTTATTTTCTTGTCCAATATTTAGAACTTTGCATTTGTCTATATTAAACTGCATCTGCCACTTCTCCGACCATTGCATTAGTCTATTCAAATCATCCTGGAGTACTCTAGTGTCCTCATTAGAATGAATTGGACGGCCTATTTTCGTGTCATCAGCAAATTTGCTTATGTCACTATTTATTCCCTCATCTATGTCATTTATGTAAATTGTGAACAACAATGGGCCCAACACTGACCCCTGCGGAACACTGCTTGTGACGTGCCCCCATTTTGATTTCTCCCCATTTAAGCAAACTCTCTGCTGCCTATTTCTCAGCCATACCTCTACCCAGGAAAAAAATTTCTCCTCCTATTCCGTGTGCCTTAAGTTTCCTCAATAGCCTCTGGTGTGGAACTCTATCGAAAGCCTTACTGAAGTCCATATACACAATATCATATTCATTACCATGATCTACCTCCTCAAACACCTTAGTGAAAAAAGTTAGTAAATTCGTAGAACAGCAACGCCTCTTTGTAAAACCGTGTTGACATTCATTAATCAATCTGTGCCTATCAAGATGGCTACGAATTGCTTCGGCAATTATTGATTCCATAAATTTTCCCACTATGGAGGTAAGGCTTATTGGTCTATAGTTCGAATCTAAGTACCTGTCACTTGCCTTGCAAATAGGTATTACATTTGCCATTTTCCACTTATCAGGCACTATGCCAGTTTGTAGGGATATGTTGAAAAGATTAGCCAAAGGTATGATAAGTTCCTCTTTACATTCCTTTAACACCCTTGCAAACAGTTCATCAGGGCCTGGGGATTTGTTAGGTTTTAATTTCTCTATTTGTCTGAGGATCGTGCCACTAGTTACAGCAATCGTACATAGTTTATTATCGTCCTGTTCTACATAATCTATTATTTCAGGAACTTCGCTGGTATTTTCTCGGGTAAAAACTGAGAGGAAGTAAGTATTGAAAATTTCACACATATCTTTATCACTGTCAGTGATCTGACCAGAGTTACTCTTAAATTAAGTGGGCCAATCTTGTCCCGAATCTTACTTCCGTATACCTGAAAGAACCCTTTTGGGTTAGTCTTTGAATCCCTTGCGACCTCAGCCTCATAATCCCTTTTTGCTTTTCTTATTCCTCTTTTATTTCTCTCTTTAATTGAATATATTGATTTCTTAACTGCCCATCTCCTCTTTTGATACGCCTATATGTACCTCTCATTTGACCAATGAGATGTTTTAATTTATTGTTCATCCATTTGGGATCATTTTTGTTAGATCTAATTTCCCTACTCGGAACAAAAGTTGTCTGGGCAGCTAGAACTATGCTCTGAAAAACATCATATTGGCAACGAAGATCACCTACCTGACCCATAGTCAGGTCATCCCAATTTAGCCCACCCAGGTAATTTCTCAGTCCCATGAAATCGGCCAAGGGAAAGTCTGGGACAGAGATTTGATTGCAGTTATCTGGGTAATTCCATGATATATTGAAACTAAGTGATTTGTGTTCACTTTCTCCAAGCTCATCATTAACCTCAAGATTATTAATTAGTGATTCTTTGTTGGCAAGAACCAAGTCAAGCAGACTGTTTCCTCTAGTTGGTTCTGTCACAAACTGTTCTAAAAACCAATCCTGAACCGTGTCATGAAAGTTACTAGATTCACGATTTCCTGTCACATTGTTCCAATCAATTTGTCTAAAGTAAAAATCTTCCATTAACACAACATTTTCATATCTAGATGCCTTATGAATTTCGTCCCATAACAGTTTACTGCACTCTCTATCAAGGTTTGGGGGCTATAAATCACACCCAAAATTAATTTGTCATGACCCTCGAGAAACTGTAGCCAAACAGATTCTGTGTCCGATGTTTCTAATCTTACATCATGTCTAAGACAACAATTTAAATTATCTCTGACATACATCGCTTCTCCACCACCCTTCCTGTTGACCTTATCAGTGTGTAATAGTTTATAACCCTGTATGTTGCATTCAGAAGGCATTTCTCTATCTTTCAGGTTGAACCAGGTCTCGGTTATATCAATAATATCTATATTACCTGCACTTGCAAGTAATCTTAGCTCATCTATCTTATTTCTTAGACTCCTACTATTTTTATAGAAAACCTTAAGGGAGCTAGTCATTCGTTGCTCTCTACTATCTCTCTTTGTTTGTTGATCAATTGCATTGCCTTTACTGTCAACTTTATTTTGAATATTGTCTTTTAAACATTTCCCTGAGGTATCCCGGGAATATCTGCTGTTTTCAACCCTAATATTGCAGCCTGACTGTATCTCACAAACACCCATACCTCTATAATCTATCAGTTTAAGATTCTAGACAAGTCATCAATTACCCCCTCAATTGAACTGGCTAATGCAACCACTCCAGCCCCAGAGAGATGAACCCCATTCCTTGCATACATATCACGTTTGCCATAGAAGTTGTCTCAGTTGTCAATGAATGGGATTGCAAGTTCCTTGTCATCTGTTTCCCTTCTGTCCACTCCTCCAATTTCCTCAAAACTCCACTGGTTTTTGATAAGCAGTGCCACTCTTCCCCCCCCTCTGTTCTCTCTGTCTTTCCTCAGGATCTGATATCTAGTTGGAAAGACTGCATCTGTTATCATCCCTGTAAGTTTTTTTTCTCTGTTAGTGCTATATCAGGGGCTGCATCAATGATTCGTTCTTAGCACTCTTCACTCTTATTGGTTATTCCATCTGCATTGGTGTACCATTCATTTAGCTTTTTTTCCAGAACTGTATTATGGGAGTTGGAAGACGATGGTGCAGGCTGAGGGTGTGGGAGGCAGGGCGGAATATTATGGAAGGCTGCAGTGATGGTGAAATTAGTGCTTGGGGGGTAGGGGCTATGAAGTGTGGTTTGTTTCTGGTTATTGAGGAGATTTTGTAAGCATTTGTGTTTGATGTTTCCCAGGAGGCTGAGCTTTCCTGTCTGTCGTTGCCTGTCCTGTCTCTCTGTCCTTCCACTGATTTCGTCTTATTCTCACTCTCAGTTGCTCCCTTTCCTTTCGTGTTCTGTCTCGATTGAAGTACACTTGTTGATATTCTTGAGAGTCCTTTAACAGAGGCTTCTGTGGTAGTGCCTTGTTTCGTACCACTTCTGTCTTGAATGTCAATTTGATTGGTCGATTTTTTTCCCTCGAATACCCCCCCCAAGTCTGTGAAAAATTTCTACCTGAGACATGTCCTTCTCTCCTGTTATTGCAATGATGCTCTTAATCTCTTTTCCTCCCAATTCTTTTTTCATCATAGGTCTTCTCTTCAGCCTCCTGAAGCCAATGAATAATTTTTAACCTCTCTCTCTTCTTCCCATTTCCTTTTTCTAAATATCTCTGAATCTGATTTAAACATCTTTGCTGTTTCCCTTTTTCATCTCCCTGACACCCTGATGGCCTGACATTACTTCTTCAAGGGACTTCTTAGCTCTATCTCCTCTTTCAGTCCCGTCGCTGCCTGTTGATGTTCCCATTTCAGTCACCTTGCTCCTTTCGGACCTCATCTTTATATCCTACTTCAGCACATCCATTTCCTCAATCTCTGCATCTTTGCCTCAGCAGCTACAGCTCGTGATTCCCACTTCTTGATTTCTGCAGATAGCTTCTCTAACTTATTATTGCAAAGCTCATTTAACCTTTTTCCCCATTCTTGATCCATTTTGTTCTTGAGCCCTTCTACCCATTCTTCCTTTTCTGACCAGCCATCCTCGGTTCCCTTGCCTTTACGTCCTCCCTTTTGAGATCCTATTTTTTTTATCCTGTTAGAATGCTCTACTTCGTTCAGCTTTGTGTAAAATTGTGTGTGTGTGTGTGTGTGTGTGTGTGTGTGTGTGTGTGTGTGTGTGTGTGTGTGTGTGTGTGTGTGTGTGTGTGTGTGTGTGTGTGTGTGTGTGTGTGTGTGTGTGTGTGTGTGTGTGTGTGTGTGTGTGTATGTATGTGTGTATGTATGTATGTTGCTTTAGAAGAATAAAATTTCACACTGCTTTTTACATAAACCGTCAAATCTGTAGCAGCAGACTTACATATCGCTCCGCAACGTCATCGAATTAGGTGGCAGCATTTGTTACTAGCCATTCAAGTGTTTTGAAAGATATTTCAGTGATTCCAGGATGGTGTTAATAATTTCACTAACTTTGGTCACAGGACACGTTAACATACCGATTGGATGAGGCGTTCTTGAGTTGGACGAAGAAGAAAAAATAAAGAAAAATATCAGGTAACTTCTTAAAGATCCCCCTTACGAGATACCTAAAAATAATCCCGGCAATCTTTTTAAAGCCTCCCTTCAGTGCTACCTAATAAAGTGGACACTCAGTTCAATGAATGTGAATTATAAATTTTAATCTTCTTTAGTTGTTGGCCGTTTTGCATCCGCTGGTACTGATGCTATTTGACAGAAGTCAGAGACGGAATGATTCCAAAACATGTCACTAAGGCAAAACTTGACTTGACCCAACGACAACAACTTCATGCTTTACCGCAAATGGTTGTCTTTAAGATAACGACCTGATAAATACGTTCACTTCTACAACTGCTTAATAATGGCGGGCAATAATCAAGACTTGTATTATATAAAGCAAAATTGCAAATTATCTTAAGAAAGGTAAAGAGTTGCTAGAAAAAAAATATTCAGTACGTTTCTCTCACTTTTTTACGTCGTCACTTTTCTGACTTCTTATGTATTACGAGAAAACACTCGTAGCCAAACACTCGCACACTCAAACAAAACAATAAAACTCTGTGTGAAAAAAAGTAAAATCTTCAAGCTCACAGACTCGACCTCCTGACACAAGGAATTTCATCGACCTTGCAATAACTTGGCTGGCAGGTCTTCTTAATGCCTTGTACACTGATCTTTTATTTACTAGTATATTAACTTTCTGTTCCAGTGTTTTACTCTATTGTCATTATATGTTGATGTACGATACTTGAGTGTTGCTGTTCTGTTCTGTGTTACTGTATTGTTCTTGTGTTTTACGGTACAGTTCTCGTGTGTTGTTGTACTACTCTCGGATTTAATGTATTGTTTTTATGTATTACTGTATTAGATTGTCATTTTACTGTATTACATTGTGTAACCGGATTCTTAAAAGTTATTGCACATATGTATTTCTGTATTATTTTATTATATTTCGGTACTGTTCTTGTATGTTGCTATACTTTTTTGTATGTTGCAGTGTTTGAAAATCGTTGTTTTGTGTTATTATATCATTGTGTGTAACTGCACTTGTGGTTTACGGTGCTCTTTTTTATTTGTCACTGAAGTGTTCTTGCTTGTCACTTTAATTTTCTTGCAAGTTATCATTCTTGTATGATGATGTAGTGTTATGTACTATTTTCCGATGACATCTTCCACAATAGTTTCTCCTATACTGTCATTCATGTCTTCCAGAACAATTATGTCTACTCAAAATTCCCAAAACATTCTCTTAACAATTCCCAGAATCCACATCCCACTCTCATCCATACTTATCTTCTCTATGTGATTTTAATACAAATAACACAATACATAACACACACAAAAATAACATCTCTCCAGGAATAAAGTTGACTATCATGGTAGTCTCGATCTGACAAAAAGATTTTATCAGCTTATCCTTCAACCTGGTAAATCCAGCTCAATGTTTGTCTCCTATACTGCTTTTTTTATGCACTTAAATGTTGCTGTACTGCACCTTTGGAAAACTTGCAACAAAAATATATTATTTTGCAATAATGTAGTTCTTTTTATGTTTAACTTGTGCTATGTTATGTTGATCCATACATCCCCCTCCCTTTTTAGTCTGTGTACTTCATTACTGAAACTTTGTCTTTCACATCACTTTGTAAATCACAGTTCTGATATACACATTTTCTGGTATACTCAACAGACAATACACAAACATCTACTGCAAAGTGTGACACAAAAGCTAGACTTATGAAGACCGATGTTTACTAATGAATACATGTAATTAAAACTCAGATACTATTATCCTACATCAACACTGCTTCAGTAGTTCCAGCAGTACGTAAACACTTGACGATTATAAACAAAGAATCACACTTAAGGGATCTTCTGAAACAGCAAATGTAATATACACCTAAATAAAGACATTTTGCACAAAAAATGTTTACATTAGGAACAATTTCGTTAAAGAAAAGTTTATGAAATAGTGTATATATTTTAACCGGTGTTATTAATTTAGTATGTTTAGTGTTAGCAGTCAGTGTGAGGGCGACGGCTGCTTCTGCAGTCTAACAAGTGAATGGATTTCTCCAACACTGTAGACTGTAGACAGGTGTTGGTGACCATCCACTGGCTAGTTCTTCACAGTATACCAGTGAGTAATCTCTCCCGATGACAGGAAAGCAGGTTCTTTACCGCTGCAATGATGTGGAGTTACGTCCTGCAATTTCATACAGGTGCACAGGTACTTAAATGCAAAATGGGGAAGTCTCTGGACGTTAGTCCTTCTCCTGTTCTTCTCGTTGATTGACAGGTGACCCTCATTGTCATCCAAGAGTAGTGTTGGGAGCTGTGAGTCGAGTGATTTACTGTTTGACCAGAGCCCCACATGTCACCTTTCGGGGGGGGGAAGAGGGAGGGGAAGGGATAGCGGGAGCTAGACTGACCCTACCTTAACAAGCAGCCGGCAGTCAAACTATCACTTTCAGGGAGGGAAAAAAAGGCGGGAAAAACGGGAGCTTGACTTACCCTACCTTAACTAGTAGCCGGCAGTGAAACTATCACTTTCGGGGAGGGGGAAGAAAGGCGGGAGCTTGACTTGCCCTACCTTTACTAGGAGCCGGCAATGAAACTATTGTTACTATATCGCTACTCCTATCTATTAAACTTTTCCCTCACATGAATGTAGGACAGGAAGTGGGGAAGGGAGAATATCTGAGGGGACACAGATGGACTCCTGGACACATGGACCTGGGGAAGGGAGAATATCTGAGGGGACACAGATGGACTCCTGGACATATGAACCTGGGAAAGGTAAGATTACTGAGTGTAGGATAGGAAGTGGGGATGTGAGAATATCTGAGTGGACACAGATGGACTCCTGGACACATGAACCTGGGGTAGGTAAGATTAATGAGTGTAGGACAGGAAGTGGGGAAGGGAGAATATCTGAGGGGAAGCAGATGGACTCCTGGACACATGAACCTGGGGAAGGTAAGATTACTGAGTGTAGGATAGGAAGTGTGGGAAGGGAGAATATCTGAGGGGACACAGATGAACTCCTGGACACATGGACCTGGGGTAGGTAAGATTAATGAGTGTAGGATAGGAAGTGGGGAAGGGAGAATATCTGAGGGAACACAGATGGACTCCTGGACACATGAACCTGGGGAAGGGAGAATATCTGTGGGGACACAGATGGACTCCTGGACACATGAACCTGGGGTAGGTAAAATTAATGAGTATAGGACAGGAAGTGGGGAAGGGAGAATATCTGAGGGGACACAGATGGACTCCTGGACACATGAACCTGGGGAAGGGAGAATATCTGAGGGGACACAGATGGACTCCTGGACACATGAACCTGGGAAAATTAAGATTACTGAGTGTAGGATAGGAAGTGGGGATGGGAGAATATCTGAGTGGACACAGTTGGACTCCTGGACACATGAACATGGGGTAGGTAAGATTAATGATTGTAGGATAGGAAGTGGGGAAGGAAGAATATCTGATTGGACACAGATGGACTCCTGGACACATGGACCTAGGGTATGTAAGATTACTGAGTGTAGTATAGGAAATGAGGATGGGAGAATATTTGAGGGGACACAGATGGACTCCTGGACACATGAACCTGGGGAAAGCATCAAAAACACAGTAAATGGGGGAAGGGGTGGACCTTAAAGACGAACCACTGGCCTCCACGTGGCAAGGTCTGGTAACTCAGAGATAAGTCTAAGGCTGACAGTGATCGTAAACTCTTGCCCTACACTGCACATACTACTACTCGTAATAGTAATAATAACTATTATTGTTTGTTTATTTAATATATATATATATATATATATATAATATATATATATACATACATATATATTATATATATATATATACATACATATATATAATATATATATACATACATATATATAAATATACATACATATATATATATATATATATATATGTATGTATATATATATATATTATATATATGTATGTATATATTTATATATATATTATATATATGTATATATATATATATATATATATATATAAAAATATATATATATATATATATATAAATATAAATATATATATATATATATATAAATATAAATATATATATATATATATATATATAAATATATATATATATTTTTTTTTTTTTTTTTTTTTTTTTTTTCAACAAGTCGGCCGTCTCCCACCGAGGCAGGGTGACCCAAAAAAGAAAGAAAATCCCCAAAAAGAAAATACTTTCATCATCATTCAACACTTTCACCACACTCGCACATTATCACTGTTTTTGCAGAGGTGCTCAGAATACAACAGTCTAGAAGCATAAACATATAAAGATACACAACATATCCCTCCAAACTGCCAATATCCCAAACCCCTCCTTTAAAGTGCAGGCATTGTACTTCCCATTTCCAGGACTCAAGTCCGACTATATGAAAATAACCGGTTTCCCTGAATCCCTTCACTAAATATTACCCTGCTCACACTCCAACAGATCGTCAGGTCCCAAGTACCATTCGTCTCCATTCACTCCTATCTAACACGCTCACGCACGCTTGCTGGAAGTCCAAGCCCCTTACCCACAAAACATCCTTTACCTCCTCTCTCCAACCCTTTCGAGGACGACCCCTACCCCGCCTTCCTTCCCCTATAGATTTATATGCTTTCCATGTCATTCTACTGTGATCCATTCTCTCTAAATGACCAAACCACCTCAACAACCCCTCTTCTGCCCTCTGACTAATACTTTTATTAACTCCACACCTTCTCCTAATTTCCACACTCCGAATTTTCTGCATAATATTTACACCACACATTGCCCTTAAACAGGACATCTCCGCTGCCTCCAACCGTCTCCTCGCTGCTGCATTTACCACCCAAGCTTCACACCCATATAAGAGTGTTGGTACTACTATACTTTCATACATTCCCTTCTTTGCCTCCATAGATAACGTTTTTTGACTCCACATATACCTCAACGCACCACTCACCTTTTTTCCCTCATCAATTCTATGATTAACCTCATCCTTCATAAATCCATCCGCCGACACGTCAACTCCCAAGTATCTGAAAACATTCACTTCTTCCATACTCCTCCTCCCCAATTTGATATCCAATTTTTCTTTATCTAAATCATTTGACACCCTCATCACCTTACTCTTTTCTATGTTCACTTTCAACTTTCTACCTTTACACACATTCCCAAACTCATCCACTAACCTTTGCAATTTTTCTTTAGAATCTCCCATAAGCACAGTATCATCAGCAAAAAGTAACTGTGTCAATTCCCATTTTGAATTTGATTCCCCATAATTTAATCCCACCCCTCTCCCAAACACCCTAGCATTTACTTCCTTTACAACCCCATCTATAAATATATTAAACAACCATGGTGACATTACACATCCCTGTCTAAGACCTACTTTTACCGGGAAGTAGTCTCCCTCTCTTCTACACACCCTAACCTGAGCCTCACTATCCTCATAAAAACTCTTTACAGCATTTAATAACTTACCACCTATTCCATATACTTGCAACATCTGCCACATTGCTCCTCTATCCACTCTATCATATGCCTTTTCTAAATCCATAAATGCAATAAAAACTTCCCTATCTTTATCTAAATACTGTTCACATATATGCTTCAATGTAAACACCTGATCTACACATCCCCTACCCACTCTAAAACCTCCTTGCTCATCCGCAATCCTACATTCTGTCTTACCTCTAATTCTTTCAATTATAACCCTACCGTACACTTTTCCTGGTATACTCAGTAAGCTTATTCCTCTATAATTTTTACAGTCTCTTTTGTCCCCTTTCCCTTTATATAAAGGGACTATACATGCTCTCTGCCAATCCCTAGGTACCTTCCCCTCTTTCATACATTTATTAAACAAAAGTACCAACCACTCCAACACTATATCCCTCCCTGCTTTTAACATTTCTGTCATGATCCCATCAGTTCCAGCTGCTTTACCCCCTTTCATTTTACGTAATGCCTCACGTACCTCCCCCACACTTACATTCTGCTCTTCTTCACTCCTAAAAGATGGTATACCTCCCTGACCAGTGCATGAAATTACTGCCTCTGTTTCTTCCTTAACATTTAAAAGTTCCTCAAAATATTCTCGCCATCTTCCCAATACCTCCATCTCCCCATCTACTAACTCCCCTACTCTGTTTTTAACTGACAAATCCATATTTTCCCTAGGCTTTCTTAACTTGTTTAACTCACTCCAAAATTTTTTCTTATTTTCATTAAAATTTCTTGACAGTGCCTCTCCCACTCTATCATCTGCTCTCCTTTTGCACTCTCTCACCACTCTCTTTACCTTTCTTTTACTCTCCATATACTCTGCTCTTCTTATAACACTTCTGCTTTGTAAAAACCTCTCATAAGCTACCTTTTTCTCTTTTATCACACCCTTTACTTCATCATTCCACCAATCACTCCTCTTTCCTCCTGCCCCCACCCTCCTATAACCACAAACTTCTGCCCCACATTCTAATACTGCATTTTTAAAACTATTCCAACCCTCTTCAACCCCCCCACTACTCATCTTTGCACTAGCCCACCTTTCTGCCAATAGTCGCTTATATCTCACCCGAACTTCCTCCTCCCTTAGTTTATACACTTTCACCTCCCTCTTACTTGTTGTTGCCACCTTCCTCTTTTCCCATCTACCTCTTACTCTAACTGTAGCTACAACTAAATAATGATCCGATATATCAGTTGCCCCTCTATAAACATGTACATCCTGGAGCCTACCCATCAACCTTTTATCCACCAATACATAATCTAATAAACTACTTTCATTACGTGCTACATCATACCTTGTATATTTATTTATCCTCTTTTTCATAAAATATGTATTACTTATTACCAAATTTCTTTCTACACATAGCTCAATTAAAGGCTCCCCATTTACATTTACCCCTGGCACCCCAAATTTACCTACTACTCCCTCCATAACATTTTTACCCACTTTAGCATTAAAATCCCCAACCACCATTACTCTCACACTTGATTCAAAACTCCCCACGCATTCACTCAACATTTCCCAAAATCTCTCTCTCTCCTCTACACTTCTCTCTTCTCCAGGTGCATACACGCTTATTATAACCCACTTTTCACATCCAATCTTTATTTTACTCCACATAATCCTTGAATTAATACATTTATAGTCCCTCTTTTCCTGCCATAGCTTATCCTTCAACATTATTGCTACTCCTTCTTTAGCTCTAACTCTATTTGAAACCCCTGACCTAATCCCATTTATTCCTCTCCACTGAAACTCTCCCACCCCCTTCAGCTTTGTTTCACTTAAAGCCAGGACATCCAGCTTCTTCTCATTCATAACATCCACAATCATCTCTTTCTTATCATCTGCACAACATCCACGCACATTCAGACTTCCCACTTTGACAATTTTCTTCTTCTTATTCTTTTTAGTAATCTTTACAGGAAAAGGGGTTACTAGCCCATTGTTCCCGGCATTTTAGTTGACTTTTACAACACGCATGGCTTACGGAGGAAAGATTCTTATTCCACTTCCCCATGGATATAAAAGGAAAATTAATAAGACCAAGAACTATTAAGATAAAATCAAAGAAAACTCAGATGAGTGTGTATAAATAAATGTGTACATGTATGTGTAGTGTGACCTAAGTGTAAGTAGAAGTAGCAAGACATGCCTGTAATCTTGCATATTTATGAGACAGACAAAAGACATCAGCAATCCTACCATCATGTAAAACAATCACAGGCTTCGTTTTACACTCACTTGGCAGGACGGTAGTACCTCCCTGGGTGGTTGCTGTCTACCAACCTACTACATATATATATATATATATATATATATATATATATAAATAATATATATATACATACATATATATATATATATATATATATATATATATATATATATATATATATATATATATATATATATATATATATATATATATATATATATATATATATATATATATATATATATATATATATATATATATATATATATATAGATATACATACATATGTATGTCGTGCCGAATAGGCAGAACTTGCCATCTTGGCTTAAATAGCAACGCTCATCTTGCCATACAGGACAAGTGAAAATTTGTGTATGCAATAATATCGCCAAAATCATTCTGAACCTAACGAAAAAAAATATATTTCACTGTGTTTGTTTAGTATTAAATAATTTTAAACAAATCTAAAATATATTTAGTTGGGTTAGGGAAAAATAAATTGTTCTTATTATAATAAGGTTAGGTAAGTTTTCTAAGTTCCTTTTGGTGCAAAATTATAAATTTTTACATCAACATTAATGAAAAAAAATATATTTTTTAACGTATAAGAGTAAATTTTAGAAAGGACTTAATTTTAAATGAGTTCTTGCTATTAGACCAGTTTTACATATTCGGCACGAAATATATATATATATATATATATATATATATTGTGTATATTTCGCCTGCTCTCGCGAATTCCTTGCATTGTTAAAATCTCTAGTAAGGCTGATGCATGCAGGGGATGAGATGAAAAGCTGTAAGCCTTCTCCCTGAAAGCTGGCTGCCTTGGATCAAACGTGTAGCGCAAGCTACACGCCAAGGTATTGTCCAGTGTGGGTAGATTGGTAAAGCACTGCGTACCTTGTCCTAAGGTTCGTAGGTTCGAGTCTCCTTCAGCCAGAGATCAGTGTTTGTGTATATTTCGCCTGCTCTCGCGAATTCCTTGCATTGTTAAAATCTCTAGTAAGGCTGATGCATGCAGGGGATGAGATGAAAAGCTGTAAGCCTTCTCCCTGAAAGCTGGCTGCCTTGGATCAAACGTGTAGCGCAAGCTACACGCCAAGGTATTGTCCAGTGTGGGTAGATTGGTAAAGCACTGCGTACCTTGTCCTAAGGTTCGTAGGTTCGAGTCTCCTTCAGCCAGAGATCAGTGTTTGTGTATATTTCGCCTGCTCTCGCGAATTCCTTGCATTGTTAAAATCTCTAGTAAGGCTGATGCATGCAGGGGATGAGATGAAAAGCTGTAAGCCTTCTCCCTGAAAGCTGGCTGCCTTGGATCAAACGTGTAGCGCAAGCTACACGCCAAGGTATTGTCCAGTGTGGGTAGATTGGTAAAGCACTGCGTACCTTGTCCTAAGGTTCGTAGGTTCGAGTCTCCTTCAGCCAGAGATCAGTGTTTGTGTATATTTCGCCTGCTCTCGCGAATTCCTTGCATTGTTAAAATCTCTAGTAAGGCTGATGCATGCAGGGGATGAGATGAAAAGCTGTAAGCCTTCTCCCTGAAAGCTGGCTGCCTTGGATCAAACGTGTAGCGCAAGCTGCACGCCAAGGTATTGTCCAGTGTGGGTAGATTGGTAAAGCACTGCGTACCTTGTCCTAAGGTTCGTAGGTTCGAGTCTCCTTCAGCCAGAGATCAGTGTTTGTGTATATTTCGCCTGCTCTCGCGAATTCCTTGCATTGTTAAAATCTCTAGTAAGGCTGATGCATGCAGGGGATGAGATGAAAAGCTGTAAGCCTTCTCCCTGAAAGCTGGCTGCCTTGGATCAAACGTGTAGCGCAAGCTACACGCCAAGGTATTGTCCAGTGTGGGTAGATTGGTAAAGCACTGCGTACCTTGTCCTAAGGTTCGTAGGTTCGAGTCTCCTTCAGCCAGAGATCAGTGTTTGTGTATATTTCGCCTGCTCTCGCGAATTCCTTGCATTGTTAAAATCTCTAGTAAGGCTGATGCATGCAGGGGATGAGATGAAAAGCTGTAAGCCTTCTCCCTGAAAGCTGGCTGCCTTGGATCAAACGTGTAGCGCAAGCTACACGCCAAGGTATTGTCCAGTGTGGGTAGATTGGTAAAGCACTGCGTACCTTGTCCTAAGGTTCGTAGGTTCGAGTCTCCTTCAGCCAGAGATCAGTGTTTGTGTATATTTCGCCTGCTCTCGCGAATTCCTTGCATTGTTAAAATCTCTAGTAAGGCTGATGCATGCAGGGGATGAGATGAAAAGCTGTAAGCCTTCTCCCTGAAAGCTGGCTGCCTTGGATCAAACGTGTAGCGCAAGCTACACGCCAAGGTATTGTCCAGTGTGGGTAGATTGGTAAAGCACTGCGTACCTTGTCCTAAGGTTCGTAGGTTCGAGTCTCCTTCAGCCAGAGATCAGTGTTTGTGTATATTTCGCCTGCTCTCGCGAATTCCTTGCATTGTTAAAATCTCTAGTAAGGCTGATGCATGCAGGGGATGAGATGAAAAGCTGTAAGCCTTCTCCCTGAAAGCTGGCTGCCTTGGATCAAACGTGTAGCGCAAGCTACACGCCAAGGTATTGTCCAGTGTGGGTAGATTGGTAAAGCACTGCGTACCTTGTCCTAAGGTTCGTAGGTTCGAGTCTCCTTCAGCCAGAGATCAGTGTTTGTGTATATTTCGCCTGCTCTCGCGAATTCCTTGCATTGTTAAAATCTCTAGTAAGGCTGATGCATGCAGGGGATGAGATGAAAAGCTGTAAGCCTTCTCCCTGAAAGCTGGCTGCCTTGGATCAAACGTGTAGCGCAAGCTACACGCCAAGGTATTGTCCAGTGTGGGTAGATTGGTAAAGCACTGCGTACCTTGTCCTAAGGTTCGTAGGTTCGAGTCTCCTTCAGCCAGAGATCAGTGTTTGTGTATATTTCGCCTGCTCTCGCGAATTCCTTGCATTGTTAAAATCTCTAGTAAGGCTGATGCATGCAGGGGATGAGATGAAAAGCTGTAAGCCTTCTCCCTGAAAGCTGGCTGCCTTGGATCAAACGTGTAGCGCAAGCTACACGCCAAGGTATTGTCCAGTGTGGGTAGATTGGTAAAGCACTGCGTACCTTGTCCTAAGGTTCGTAGGTTCGAGTCTCCTTCAGCCAGAGATCAGTGTTTGTGTATATTTCGCCTGCTCTCGCGAATTCCTTGCATTGTTAAAATCTCTAGTAAGGCTGATGCATGCAGGGGATGAGATGAAAAGCTGTAAGCCTTCTCCCTGAAAGCTGGCTGCCTTGGATCAAACGTGTAGCGCAAGCTACACGCCAAGGTATTGTCCAGTGTGGGTAGATTGGTAAAGCACTGCGTACCTTGTCCTAAGGTTCGTAGGTTCGAGTCTCCTTCAGCCAGAGATCAGTGTTTGTGTATATTTCGCCTGCTCTCGCGAATTCCTTGCATTGTTAAAATCTCTAGTAAGGCTGATGCATGCAGGGGATGAGATGAAAAGCTGTAAGCCTTCTCCCTGAAAGCTGGCTGCCTTGGATCAAACGTGTAGCGCAAGCTACACGCCAAGGTATTGTCCAGTGTGGGTAGATTGGTAAAGCACTGCGTACCTTGTCCTAAGGTTCGTAGGTTCGAGTCTCCTTCAGCCAGAGATCAGTGTTTGTGTATATTTCGCCTGCTCTCGCGAATTCCTTGCATTGTTAAAATCTCTAGTAAGGCTGATGCATGCAGGGGATGAGATGAAAAGCTGTAAGCCTTCTCCCTGAAAGCTGGCTGCCTTGGATCAAACGTGTAGCGCAAGCTACACGCCAAGGTATTGTCCAGTGTGGGTAGATTGGTAAAGCACTGCGTACCTTGTCCTAAGGTTCGTAGGTTCGAGTCTCCTTCAGCCAGAGATCAGTGTTTGTGTATATTTCGCCTGCTCTCGCGAATTCCTTGCATTGTTAAAATCTCTAGTAAGGCTGATGCATGCAGGGGATGAGATGAAAAGCTGTAAGCCTTCTCCCTGAAAGCTGGCTGCCTTGGATCAAACGTGTAGCGCAAGCTACACGCCAAGGTATTGTCCAGTGTGGGTAGATTGGTAAAGCACTGCGTACCTTGTCCTAAGGTTCGTAGGTTCGAGTCTCCTTCAGCCAGAGATCAGTGTTTGTGTATATTTCGCCTGCTCTCGCGAATTCCTTGCATTGTTAAATCTCTAGTAAGGCTGATGCATGCAGGGGATGAGATGAAAAGCTGTAAGCCTTCTCCCTGAAAGCTGGCTGCCTTGGATCAAACGTGTAGCGCAAGCTACACGCCAAGGTATTGTCCAGTGTGGGTAGATTGGTAAAGCACTGCGTACCTTGTCCTAAGGTTCGTAGGTTCGAGTCTCCTTCAGCCAGAGATCAGTGTTTGTGTATATTTCGCCTGCTCTCGCGAATTCCTTGCATTGTTAAAATCTCTAGTAAGACTGATGCATGCAGGGGATG
The DNA here is from genome assembly GCF_038502225.1 of Cherax quadricarinatus. Classification (NCBI taxonomy): domain Eukaryota; kingdom Metazoa; phylum Arthropoda; class Malacostraca; order Decapoda; family Parastacidae; genus Cherax; species Cherax quadricarinatus. The sequence continues at coordinate 1,048,164 of NC_091318.1, forward strand.
AGATGAAAAGCTGTAAGCCTTCTCCCTGAAAGCTGGCTGCCTTGGATCAAACGTGTAGCGCAAGCTACACGCCAAGGTATTGTCCAGTGTGGGTAGATTGGTAAAGCACTGCGTACCTTGTCCTAAGGTTCGTAGGTTCGAGTCTCCTTCAGCCAGAGATCAGTGTTTGTGTATATTTCGCCTGCTCTCGCGAATTCCTTGCATTGTTAAAATCTCTAGTAAGGCTGATGCATGCAGGGGATGAGATGAAAAGCTGTAAGCCTTCTCCCTGAAAGCTGGCTGCCTTGGATCAAACGTGTAGCGCAAGCTACACGCCAAGGTATTGTCCAGTGTGGGTAGATTGGTAAAGCACTGCGTACCTTGTCCTAAGGTTCGTAGGTTCGAGTCTCCTTCAGCCAGAGATCAGTGTTTGTGTATATTTCGCCTGCTCTCGCGAATTCCTTGCATTGTTAAAATCTCTAGTAAGGCTGATGCATGCAGGGGATGAGATGAAAAGCTGTAAGCCTTCTCCCTGAAAGCTGGCTGCCTTGGATCAAACGTGTAGCGCAAGCTACACGCCAAGGTATTGTCCAGTGTGGGTAGATTGGTAAAGCACTGCGTACCTTGTCCTAAGGTTCGTAGGTTCGAGTCTCCTTCAGCCAGAGATCAGTGTTTGTGTATATTTCGCCTGCTCTCGCGAATTCCTTGCATTGTTAAAATCTCTAGTAAGGCTGATGCATGCAGGGGATGAGATGAAAAGCTGTAAGCCTTCTCCCTGAAAGCTGGCTGCCTTGGATCAAACGTGTAGCGCAAGCTACACGCCAAGGTATTGTCCAGTGTGGGTAGATTGGTAAAGCACTGCGTACCTTGTCCTAAGGTTCGTAGGTTCGAGTCTCCTTCAGCCAGAGATCAGTGTTTGTGTATATTTCGCCTGCTCTCGCGAATTCCTTGCATTGTTAAAATCTCTAGTAAGGCTGATGCATGCAGGGGATGAGATGAAAAGCTGTAAGCCTTCTCCCTGAAAGCTGGCTGCCTTGGATCAAACGTGTAGCGCAAGCTACACGCCAAGGTATTGTCCAGTGTGGGTAGATTGGTAAAGCACTGCGTACCTTGTCCTAAGGTTCGTAGGTTCGAGTCTCCTTCAGCCAGAGATCAGTGTTTGTGTATATTTCGCCTGCTCTCGCGAATTCCTTGCATTGTTAAAATCTCTAGTAAGGCTGATGCATGCAGGGGATGAGATGAAAAGCTGTAAGCCTTCTCCCTGAAAGCTGGCTGCCTTGGATCAAACGTGTAGCGCAAGCTACACGCCAAGGTATTGTCCAGTGTGGGTAGATTGGTAAAGCACTGCGTACCTTGTCCTAAGGTTCGTAGGTTCGAGTCTCCTTCAGCCAGAGATCAGTGTTTGTGTATATTTCGCCTGCTCTCGCGAATTCCTTGCATTGTTAAAATCTCTAGTAAGGCTGATGCATGCAGGGGATGAGATGAAAAGCTGTAAGCCTTCTCCCTGAAAGCTGGCTGCCTTGGATCAAACGTGTAGCGCAAGCTACACGCCAAGGTATTGTCCAGTGTGGGTAGATTGGTAAAGCACTGCGTACCTTGTCCTAAGGTTCGTAGGTTCGAGTCTCCTTCAGCCAGAGATCAGTGTTTGTGTATATTTCGCCTGCTCTCGCGAATTCCTTGCATTGTTAAAATCTCTAGTAAGGCTGATGCATGCAGGGGATGAGATGAAAAGCTGTAAGCCTTCTCCCTGAAAGCTGGCTGCCTTGGATCAAACGTGTAGCGCAAGCTACACGCCAAGGTATTGTCCAGTGTGGGTAGATTGGTAAAGCACTGCGTACCTTGTCCTAAGGTTCGTAGGTTCGAGTCTCCTTCAGCCAGAGATCAGTGTTTGTGTATATTTCGCCTGCTCTCGCGAATTCCTTGCATTGTTAAATCTCTAGTAAGGCTGATGCATGCAGGGGATGAGATGAAAAGCTGTAAGCCTTCTCCCTGAAAGCTGGCTGCCTTGGATCAAACGTGTAGCGCAAGCTACACGCCAAGGTATTGTCCAGTGTGGGTAGATTGGTAAAGCACTGCGTACCTTGTCCTAAGGTTCGTAGGTTCGAGTCTCCTTCAGCCAGAGATCAGTGTTTGTTTATATTTCGCCTGCTCTCGCGAATTCCTTGCATTGTTAAATCTCTAGTAAGGCTGATGCATGCAGGGGACGAGATGAAAAGCTGTAAGCCTTCTCCCTGAAAGCTGGCTGCCTTGGATCAAACGTGTAGCGCAAGCTACACGCCAAGGTATTGTCCAGTGTGGGTAGATTGGTAAAGCACTGCGTACCTTGTCCTAAGGTTCGTAGGTTCGAGTCTCCTTCAGCCAGAGATCAGTGTTTGTGTATATTTCGCCTGCTCTCGCGAATTCCTTGCATTGTTAAAATCTCTAGTAAGGCTGATGCATGCAGGGGATGAGATGAAAAGCTGTAAGCCTTCTCCCTGAAAGCTGGCTGCCTTGGATCAAACGTGTAGCGCAAGCTACACGCCAAGGTATTGTCCAGTGTGGGTAGATTGGTAAAGCACTGCGTACCTTGTCCTAAGGTTCGTAGGTTCGAGTCTCCTTCAGCCAGAGATCAGTGTTTGTGTATATTTCGCCTGCTCTCGCGAATTCCTTGCATTGTTAAATCTCTAGTAAGGCTGATGCATGCAGGGGATGAGATGAAAAGCTGTAAGCCTTCTCCCTGAAAGCTGGCTGCCTTGGATCAAACGTGTAGCGCAAGCTACACGCCAAGGTATTGTCCAGTGTGGGTAGATTGGTAAAGCACTGCGTACCTTGTCCTAAGGTTCGTAGGTTCGAGTCTCCTTCAGCCAGAGATCAGTGTTTGTGTATATTTCGCCTGCTCTCGCGAATTCCTTGCATTGTTAAAATCTCTAGTAAGGCTGATGCATGCAGGGGATGAGATGAAAAGCTGTAAGCCTTCTCCCTGAAAGCTGGCTGCCTTGGATCAAACGTGTAGCGCAAGCTACACGCCAAGGTATTGTCCAGTGTGGGTAGATTGGTAAAGCACTGCGTACCTTGTCCTAAGGTTCGTAGGTTCGAGTCTCCTTCAGCCAGAGATCAGTGTTTGTTTATATTTCGCCTTCTCTCGCGAATTCCTTGCATTGTTAAATCTCTAGTAAGGCTGATGCATGCAAGGGACGAGATGAAAAGCTGAAAGCCTTCTCCCTGAAAGCTGGCTGCCTTGGATCAAACGTGTAGCGCAAGCTACACGCCAAGGTATTGTCCAGTGTGGGTAGATTGGTAAAGCACTGCGTACCTTGTCCTAAGGTTCGTAGGTTCGAGTCTCCTTCAGCCAGAGATCAGTGTTTGTGTATATTTCGCCTGCTCTCGCGAATTCCTTGCATTGTTAAATTCTCTAGTAAGGCTGATGCATGCAGGGGATGAGATGAAAAGCTGTAAGCCTTCTTCTCCCTGAAAGCTGGCTGCCTTGGATCAAACGTGTAGCGCAAGCTACACGCCAAGGGATTGTCCAGTATGGGTAGTTTGGTGAAGCACTGCGTACCTTGTCCTATGGTTCGTAGGTTCGAGTCTCCTTCAGCCAGAGATCAGTGTTTGTGTATATTTCGCCTGCTCTCGCGAATTCCTTGCATTGTTCAAATCTCTAGTAAGGCTGATGCATGCAGGGGATGAGATGAAAAGCTGTAAGCCTTCTCCCTGAAAGCTGGCTGCCTTGGATCAAACGTGTAGCGCAAGCTACACGCCAAGGTATTGTCCAGTGTGGGTAGATTGGTAAAGCACTGCGTACCTTATCCTAAGGTTCGTAGGTTCGAGTGTCCTTCAGCCAGAGATCAGTGTTTGTGTATATTTCGCCTGCTCTCGCGAACTCCTTGCATTGTTAAAATCTCTAGTAAGGCTGATGCATGCAGGGGATGAGATGAAAAGCTGTAAGCCTTCTCAATGAAAGCTGGCTGCCTTGGATCAAACGTGTAGCGCAAGCTACACGCCAAGGTATTGTCCAGTGTGGGTAGATTGGTAAAGCACTGCGTACCTTGTCCTAAGGTTCGTAGGTTCGAGTCTCCTTCAGCCAGAGATCAGTGTTTGTGTATATTTCGCCTGCTCTCGCGAATTCCTTGCATTGTTAAATCTCTAGTAAGGCTGATGCATGCAGGGGATGAGATGAAAAGCTGTAAGCCTTCTCCCTGAAAGCTGGCTGCCTTGGATCAAACGTGTAGCGCAAGCTACACGCCAAGGTATTGTCCAGTGTGGGTAGATTGGTAAAGCACTGCGTACCTTGTCCTAAGGTTCGTAGGTTCGAGTCTCCTTCAGCCAGAGATCAGTGTTTGTGTATATTTCGCCTGCTCTCGCGAATTCCTTGCATTGTTAAATCTCTAGTAAGGCTGATGCATGCAGGGGATGAGATGAAAAGCTGTAAGCCTTCTCCCTGAAAGCTGGCTGCCTTGGATCAAACGTGTAGCGCAAGCTACACGCCAAGGTATTGTCCAGTGTGGGTAGATTGGTAAAGCACTGCGTACCTTGTCCTAAGGTTCGTAGGTTCGAGTCTCCTTCAGCCAGAGATCAGTGTTTGTGTATATTTCGCCTGCTCTCGCGAATTCCTTGAATTGTTCAAATCTCTAGTAAGGCTGATGCATGCAGGGGATGAGATGAAAAGCTGTAAGCCTTCTCCCTGAGAGCTGGCTGCCTTGGATCAAACGTGTAGCGCAAGCTACACGCCAAGGTATTGTCCAGTGTGGGTAGATTGGTAAAGCACTGCGTACCTTGTCCTAAGGTTCGTAGGTTCGAGTCTCCTTCAGCCAGAGATCAGTGTTTGTGTATATTTCGCCTGCTCTCGCGAATTCCTTGCATTGTTAAAATCTCTAGTAAGGCTGATGCATGCAGGGGATGAGATGAAAAGCTGTAAGCCTTCTCCCTGAAAGCTGGCTGCCTTGGATCAAACGTGTAGCGCAAGCTACACGCCAAGGTATTGTCCAGTGTGGGTAGATTGGTAAAGCACTGCGTACCTTGTCCTAAGGTTCGTAGGTTCGAGTCTCCTTCAGCCAGAGATCAGTGTTTGTGTATATTTCGCCTGCTCTCGCGAATTCCTTGCATTGTTAAAATCTCTAGTAAGGCTGATGCATGCAGGGGATGAGATGAAAAGCTGTAAGCCTTCTCCCTGAAAGCTGGCTGCCTTGGATCAAACGTGTAGCGCAAGCTACACGCCAAGGTATTGTCCAGTGTGGGTAGATTGGTAAAGCACTGCGTACCTTGTCCTAAGGTTCGTAGGTTCGAGTCTCCTTCAGCCAGAGATCAGTGTTTGTGTATATTTCGCCTGCTCTCGCGAATTCCTTGCATTGTTCAAATCTCTAGTAAGGCTGATGCATGCAGGGGATGAGATGAAAAGCTGTAAGCCTTCTCCCTGAAAGCTGGCTGCCTTGGATCAAACGTGTAGCGCAAGCTACACGCCAAGGTATTGTCCAGTGTGGGTAGATTGGTAAAGCACTGCGTACCTTGTCCTAAGGTTCGTAGGTTCGAGTCTCCTTCAGCCAGAGATCAGTGTTTGTGTATATTTCGCCTGCTCTCGCGAATTCCTTGCATTGTTAAAATCTCTAGTATGGCTGATGCATGCAGGGGATGAGATGAAAAGCTGTAAGCCTTCTCCCTGAAAGCTGGATGCCTTGGATCAAACGTGTAGCGCAAGCTACACGCCAAGGTATTGTCCAGTGTGGGTAGATTGGTAAAGCACTGCGTACCTTGTCCTAAGGTTCGTAGGTTCGAGTCTCCTTCAGCCAGAGATCAGTGTTTGTGTATATTTCGCCTGCTCTCGCGAATTCCTTGCATTGTTAAATCTCTAGTAAGGCTGATGCATGCAGGGGACGAGATGAAAAGCTGTAAGCTTTCTCCCTGAAAGCTGGCTGCCTTGGATCAAACGTGTAGCGCAAGCTACACGCCAAGGTATTGTCCAGTGTGGGTAGATTGGTAAAGCACTGCGTACCTTGTCCTAAGGTTCGTAGGTTCGAGTCTCCTTCAGCCAGAGATCAGTGTTTGTGTATATTTCGCCTGCTCTCGCTAATTCCTTGCATTGTTAAAATCTCTAGAAGGCTGATGCATGCAGGGGATGAGATGAAAAGCTGTAAGCCTTCTCCCTGAAAGCTGGCTGCCTTGGATCAAAGTGTAGCGCAAGCTGGACGCCAAGGTATTGTCCAGTGATGAGATGAAAAGCTGTAAGCCTTCTCCCTGAAAGCTGGCTGCCTTGGATCAAACGTGTAGCGCATGCTACACGCCAAGGTATTGTCCAGTGTGGGTAGATTGGTAAAGCACTGCGTACCTTGTCCTAAGGTTCGTAGGTTCGAGTCTCCTTCAGCCAGAGATCAGTGTTTGTGTATATTTCGCATGCTCTCGCGAATTCCTTGCATTGTTCAAATCTCTAGTAAGGCTGATGCATGCAGGGGATGAGATGAAAAGCTGTAAGCCTTCTCCCTGAAAGCTGGCTGCCTTGGATCAAACGTGTAGCGCATGCTACACGCCAAGGTATTGTCCAGTGTGGGTAGATTGGTAAAGCACTGCGTACCTTGTCCTAAGGTTCGTAGGTTCGAGTCTCCTTCAGCCAGAGATCAGTGTTTGTGTATATTTCGCATGCTCTCGCGAATTCCTTGCATTGTTCAAATCTCTAGTAAGGCTGATGCATGCAGGGGATGAGATGAAAAGCTGTAAGCCTTCTCCCTGAAAGCTGGCTGCCTTGGATCAAACGTGTAGCGCATGCTACACGCCAAGGTATTGTCCAGTGTGGGTAGATTGGTAAAGCACTGCGTACCTTGTCCTAAGGTTCGTAGGTTCGAGTCTCCTTCAGCCAGAGATCAGTGTTTGTGTATATTTCGCATGCTCTCGCGAATTCCTTGCATTGTTCAAATCTCTAGTAAGGCTGATGCATGCAGGGGATGAGATGAAAAGCTGTAAGCCTTCTCCCTGAAAGCTGGCTGCCTTGGATCAAACGTGTAGCGCATGCTACACGCCAAGGTATTGTCCAGTGTGGGTAGATTGGTAAAGCACTGCGTACCTTGTCCTAAGGTTCGTAGGTTCGAGTCTCCTTCAGCCAGAGATCAGTGTTTGTGTATATTTCGCATGCTCTCGCGAATTCCTTGCATTGTTCAAATCTCTAGTAAGGCTGATGCATGCAGGGGATGAGATGAAAAGCTGTAAGCCTTCTCCCTGAAAGCTGGCTGCCTTGGATCAAACGTGTAGCGCATGCTACACGCCAAGGTATTGTCCAGTGTGGGTAGATTGGTAAAGCACTGCGTACCTTGTCCTAAGGTTCGTAGGTTCGAGTCTCCTTCAGCCAGAGATCAGTGTTTGTGTATATTTCGCATGCTCTCGCGAATTCCTTGCATTGTTCAAATCTCTAGTAAGGCTGATGCATGCAGGGGATGAGATGAAAAGCTGTAAGCCTTCTCCCTGAAAGCTGGCTGCCTTGGATCAAACGTGTAGCGCATGCTACACGCCAAGGTATTGTCCAGTGTGGGTAGATTGGTAAAGCACTGCGTACCTTGTCCTAAGGTTCGTAGGTTCGAGTCTCCTTCAGCCAGAGATCAGTGTTTGTGTATATTTCGCATGCTCTCGCGAATTCCTTGCATTGTTCAAATCTCTAGTAAGGCTGATGCATGCAGGGGATGAGATGAAAAGCTGTAAGCCTTCTCCCTGAAAGCTGGCTGCCTTGGATCAAACGTGTAGCGCATGCTACACGCCAAGGTATTGTCCAGTGTGGGTAGATTGGTAAAGCACTGCGTACCTTGTCCTAAGGTTCGTAGGTTCGAGTCTCCTTCAGCCAGAGATCAGTGTTTGTGTATATTTCGCATGCTCTCGCGAATTCCTTGCATTGTTCAAATCTCTAGTAAGGCTGATGCATGCAGGGGATGAGATGAAAAGCTGTAAGCCTTCTCCCTGAAAGCTGGCTGCCTTGGATCAAACGTGTAGCGCATGCTACACGCCAAGGTATTGTCCAGTGTGGGTAGATTGGTAAAGCACTGCGTACCTTGTCCTAAGGTTCGTAGGTTCGAGTCTCCTTCAGCCAGAGATCAGTGTTTGTGTATATTTCGCATGCTCTCGCGAATTCCTTGCATTGTTCAAATCTCTAGTAAGGCTGATGCATGCAGGGGATGAGATGAAAAGCTGTAAGCCTTCTCCCTGAAAGCTGGCTGCCTTGGATCAAACGTGTAGCGCATGCTACACGCCAAGGTATTGGTCCAGTGTGGGTAGATTGGTAAAGCACTGCGTACCTTGTCCTAAGGTTCGTAGGTTCGAGTCTCCTTCAGCCAGAGATCAGTGTTTGTGTATATTTCGCATGCTCTCGCGAATTCCTTGCATTGTTCAAATCTCTAGTAAGGCTGATGCATGCAGGGGATGAGATGAAAAGCTGTAAGCCTTCTCCCTGAAAGCTGGCTGCCTTGGATCAAACGTGTAGCGCATGCTACACGCCAAGGTATTGTCCAGTGTGGGTAGATTGGTAAAGCACTGCGTACCTTGTCCTAAGGTTCGTAGGTTCGAGTCTCCTTCAGCCAGAGATCAGTGTTTGTGTATATTTCGCATGCTCTCGCGAATTCCTTGCATTGTTCAAATCTCTAGTAAGGCTGATGCATGCAGGGGATGAGATGAAAAGCTGTAAGCCTTCTCCCTGAAAGCTGGCTGCCTTGGATCAAACGTGTAGCGCATGCTACACGCCAAGGTATTGTCCAGTGTGGGTAGATTGGTAAAGCACTGCGTACCTTGTCCTAAGGTTCGTAGGTTCGAGTCTCCTTCAGCCAGAGATCAGTGTTTGTGTATATTTCGCATGCTCTCGCGAATTCCTTGCATTGTTCAAATCTCTAGTAAGGCTGATGCATGCAGGGGATGAGATGAAAAGCTGTAAGCCTTCTCCCTGAAAGCTGGCTGCCTTGGATCAAACGTGTAGCGCATGCTACACGCCAAGGTATTGTCCAGTGTGGGTAGATTGGTAAAGCACTGCGTACCTTGTCCTAAGGTTCGTAGGTTCGAGTCTCCTTCAGCCAGAGATCAGTGTTTGTGTATATTTCGCATGCTCTCGCGAATTCCTTGCATTGTTCAAATCTCTAGTAAGGCTGATGCATGCAGGGGATGAGATGAAAAGCTGTAAGCCTTCTCCCTGAAAGCTGGCTGCCTTGGATCAAACGTGTAGCGCATGCTACACGCCAAGGTATTGTCCAGTGTGGGTAGATTGGTAAAGCACTGCGTACCTTGTCCTAAGGTTCGTAGGTTCGAGTCTCCTTCAGCCAGAGATCAGTGTTTGTGTATATTTCGCATGCTCTCGCGAATTCCTTGCATTGTTCAAATCTCTAGTAAGGCTGATGCATGCAGGGGATGAGATGAAAAGCTGTAAGCCTTCTCCCTGAAAGCTGGCTGCCTTGGATCAAACGTGTAGCGCATGCTACACGCCAAGGTATTGGTCCAGTGTGGGTAGATTGGTAAAGCACTGCGTACCTTGTCCTAAGGTTCGTAGGTTCGAGTCTCCTTCAGCCAGAGATCAGTGTTTGTGTATATTTCGCATGCTCTCGCGAATTCCTTGCATTGTTCAAATCTCTAGTAAGGCTGATGCATGCAGGGGATGAGATGAAAAGCTGTAAGCCTTCTCCCTGAAAGCTGGCTGCCTTGGATCAAACGTGTAGCGCATGCTACACGCCAAGGTATTGTCCAGTGTGGGTAGATTGGTAAAGCACTGCGTACCTTGTCCTAAGGTTCGTAGGTTCGAGTCTCCTTCAGCCAGAGATCAGTGTTTGTGTATATTTCGCATGCTCTCGCGAATTCCTTGCATTGTTCAAATCTCTAGTAAGGCTGATGCATGCAGGGGATGAGATGAAAAGCTGTAAGCCTTCTCCCTGAAAGCTGGCTGCCTTGGATCAAACGTGTAGCGCATGCTACACGCCAAGGTATTGTCCAGTGTGGGTAGATTGGTAAAGCACTGCGTACCTTGTCCTAAGGTTCGTAGGTTCGAGTCTCCTTCAGCCAGAGATCAGTGTTTGTGTATATTTCGCATGCTCTCGCGAATTCCTTGCATTGTTCAAATCTCTAGTAAGGCTGATGCATGCAGGGGATGAGATGAAAAGCTGTAAGCCTTCTCCCTGAAAGCTGGCTGCCTTGGATCAAACGTGTAGCGCATGCTACACGCCAAGGTATTGTCCAGTGTGGGTAGATTGGTAAAGCACTGCGTACCTTGTCCTAAGGTTCGTAGGTTCGAGTCTCCTTCAGCCAGAGATCAGTGTTTGTGTATATTTCGCATGCTCTCGCGAATTCCTTGCATTGTTCAAATCTCTAGTAAGGCTGATGCATGCAGGGGATGAGATGAAAAGCTGTAAGCCTTCTCCCTGAAAGCTGGCTGCCTTGGATCAAACGTGTAGCGCATGCTACACGCCAAGGTATTGTCCAGTGTGGGTAGATTGGTAAAGCACTGCGTACCTTGTCCTAAGGTTCGTAGGTTCGAGTCTCCTTCAGCCAGAGATCAGTGTTTGTGTATATTTCGCATGCTCTCGCGAATTCCTTGCATTGTTCAAATCTCTAGTAAGGCTGATGCATGCAGGGGATGAGATGAAAAGCTGTAAGCCTTCTCCCTGAAAGCTGGCTGCCTTGGATCAAACGTGTAGCGCATGCTACACGCCAAGGTATTGTCCAGTGTGGGTAGATTGGTAAAGCACTGCGTACCTTGTCCTAAGGTTCGTAGGTTCGAGTCTCCTTCAGCCAGAGATCAGTGTTTGTGTATATTTCGCATGCTCTCGCGAATTCCTTGCATTGTTCAAATCTCTAGTAAGGCTGATGCATGCAGGGGATGAGATGAAAAGCTGTAAGCCTTCTCCCTGAAAGCTGGCTGCCTTGGATCAAACGTGTAGCGCATGCTACACGCCAAGGTATTGTCCAGTGTGGGTAGATTGGTAAAGCACTGCGTACCTTGTCCTAAGGTTCGTAGGTTCGAGTCTCCTTCAGCCAGAGATCAGTGTTTGTGTATATTTCGCATGCTCTCGCGAATTCCTTGCATTGTTCAAATCTCTAGTAAGGCTGATGCATGCAGGGGATGAGATGAAAAGCTGTAAGCCTTCTCCCTGAAAGCTGGCTGCCTTGGATCAAACGTGTAGCGCATGCTACACGCCAAGGTATTGTCCAGTGTGGGTAGATTGGTAAAGCACTGCGTACCTTGTCCTAAGGTTCGTAGGTTCGAGTCTCCTTCAGCCAGAGATCAGTGTTTGTGTATATTTCGCATGCTCTCGCGAATTCCTTGCATTGTTCAAATCTCTAGTAAGGCTGATGCATGCAGGGGATGAGATGAAAAGCTGTAAGCCTTCTCCCTGAAAGCTGGCTGCCTTGGATCAAACGTGTAGCGCATGCTACACGCCAAGGTATTGTCCAGTGTGGGTAGATTGGTAAAGCACTGCGTACCTTGTCCTAAGGTTCGTAGGTTCGAGTCTCCTTCAGCCAGAGATCAGTGTTTGTGTATATTTCGCATGCTCTCGCGAATTCCTTGCATTGTTCAAATCTCTAGTAAGGCTGATGCATGCAGGGGATGAGATGAAAAGCTGTAAGCCTTCTCCCTGAAAGCTGGCTGCCTTGGATCAAACGTGTAGCGCATGCTACACGCCAAGGTATTGTCCAGTGTGGGTAGATTGGTAAAGCACTGCGTACCTTGTCCTAAGGTTCGTAGGTTCGAGTCTCCTTCAGCCAGAGATCAGTGTTTGTGTATATTTCGCATGCTCTCGCGAATTCCTTGCATTGTTCAAATCTCTAGTAAGGCTGATGCATGCAGGGGATGAGATGAAAAGCTGTAAGCCTTCTCCCTGAAAGCTGGCTGCCTTGGATCAAACGTGTAGCGCATGCTACACGCCAAGGTATTGTCCAGTGTGGGTAGATTGGTAAAGCACTGCGTACCTTGTCCTAAGGTTCGTAGGTTCGAGTCTCCTTCAGCCAGAGATCAGTGTTTGTGTATATTTCGCATGCTCTCGCGAATTCCTTGCATTGTTCAAATCTCTAGTAAGGCTGATGCATGCAGGGGATGAGATGAAAAGCTGTAAGCCTTCTCCCTGAAAGCTGGCTGCCTTGGATCAAACGTGTAGCGCATGCTACACGCCAAGGTATTGTCCAGTGTGGGTAGATTGGTAAAGCACTGCGTACCTTGTCCTAAGGTTCGTAGGTTCGAGTCTCCTTCAGCCAGAGATCAGTGTTTGTGTATATTTCGCATGCTCTCGCGAATTCCTTGCATTGTTCAAATCTCTAGTAAGGCTGATGCATGCAGGGGATGAGATGAAAAGCTGTAAGCCTTCTCCCTGAAAGCTGGCTGCCTTGGATCAAACGTGTAGCGCATGCTACACGCCAAGGTATTGTCCAGTGTGGGTAGATTGGTAAAGCACTGCGTACCTTGTCCTAAGGTTCGTAGGTTCGAGTCTCCTTCAGCCAGAGATCAGTGTTTGTGTATATTTCGCATGCTCTCGCGAATTCCTTGCATTGTTCAAATCTCTAGTAAGGCTGATGCATGCAGGGGATGAGATGAAAAGCTGTAAGCCTTCTCCCTGAAAGCTGGCTGCCTTGGATCAAACGTGTAGCGCATGCTACACGCCAAGGTATTGTCCAGTGTGGGTAGATTGGTAAAGCACTGCGTACCTTGTCCTAAGGTTCGTAGGTTCGAGTCTCCTTCAGCCAGAGATCAGTGTTTGTGTATATTTCGCATGCTCTCGCGAATTCCTTGCATTGTTCAAATCTCTAGTAAGGCTGATGCATGCAGGGGATGAGATGAAAAGCTGTAAGCCTTCTCCCTGAAAGCTGGCTGCCTTGGATCAAACGTGTAGCGCATGCTACACGCCAAGGTATTGTCCAGTGTGGGTAGATTGGTAAAGCACTGCGTACCTTGTCCTAAGGTTCGTAGGTTCGAGTCTCCTTCAGCCAGAGATCAGTGTTTGTGTATATTTCGCATGCTCTCGCGAATTCCTTGCATTGTTCAAATCTCTAGTAAGGCTGATGCATGCAGGGGATGAGATGAAAAGCTGTAAGCCTTCTCCCTGAAAGCTGGCTGCCTTGGATCAAACGTGTAGCGCATGCTACACGCCAAGGTATTGTCCAGTGTGGGTAGATTGGTAAAGCACTGCGTACCTTGTCCTAAGGTTCGTAGGTTCGAGTCTCCTTCAGCCAGAGATCAGTGTTTGTGTATATTTCGCATGCTCTCGCGAATTCCTTGCATTGTTCAAATCTCTAGTAAGGCTGATGCATGCAGGGGATGAGATGAAAAGCTGTAAGCCTTCTCCCTGAAAGCTGGCTGCCTTGGATCAAACGTGTAGCGCATGCTACACGCCAAGGTATTGTCCAGTGTGGGTAGATTGGTAAAGCACTGCGTACCTTGTCCTAAGGTTCGTAGGTTCGAGTCTCCTTCAGCCAGAGATCAGTGTTTGTGTATATTTCGCATGCTCTCGCGAATTCCTTGCATTGTTCAAATCTCTAGTAAGGCTGATGCATGCAGGGGATGAGATGAAAAGCTGTAAGCCTTCTCCCTGAAAGCTGGCTGCCTTGGATCAAACGTGTAGCGCATGCTACACGCCAAGGTATTGTCCAGTGTGGGTAGATTGGTAAAGCACTGCGTACCTTGTCCTAAGGTTCGTAGGTTCGAGTCTCCTTCAGCCAGAGATCAGTGTTTGTGTATATTTCGCATGCTCTCGCGAATTCCTTGCATTGTTCAAATCTCTAGTAAGGCTGATGCATGCAGGGGATGAGATGAAAAGCTGTAAGCCTTCTCCCTGAAAGCTGGCTGCCTTGGATCAAACGTGTAGCGCATGCTACACGCCAAGGTATTGTCCAGTGTGGGTAGATTGGTAAAGCACTGCGTACCTTGTCCTAAGGTTCGTAGGTTCGAGTCTCCTTCAGCCAGAGATCAGTGTTTGTGTATATTTCGCATGCTCTCGCGAATTCCTTGCATTGTTCAAATCTCTAGTAAGGCTGATGCATGCAGGGGATGAGATGAAAAGCTGTAAGCCTTCTCCCTGAAAGCTGGCTGCCTTGGATCAAACGTGTAGCGCATGCTACACGCCAAGGTATTGTCCAGTGTGGGTAGATTGGTAAAGCACTGCGTACCTTGTCCTAAGGTTCGTAGGTTCGAGTCTCCTTCAGCCAGAGATCAGTGTTTGTGTATATTTCGCATGCTCTCGCGAATTCCTTGCATTGTTCAAATCTCTAGTAAGGCTGATGCATGCAGGGGATGAGATGAAAAGCTGTAAGCCTTCTCCCTGAAAGCTGGCTGCCTTGGATCAAACGTGTAGCGCATGCTACACGCCAAGGTATTGTCCAGTGTGGGTAGATTGGTAAAGCACTGCGTACCTTGTCCTAAGGTTCGTAGGTTCGAGTCTCCTTCAGCCAGAGATCAGTGTTTGTGTATATTTCGCATGCTCTCGCGAATTCCTTGCATTGTTCAAATCTCTAGTAAGGCTGATGCATGCAGGGGATGAGATGAAAAGCTGTAAGCCTTCTCCCTGAAAGCTGGCTGCCTTGGATCAAACGTGTAGCGCATGCTACACGCCAAGGTATTGTCCAGTGTGGGTAGATTGGTAAAGCACTGCGTACCTTGTCCTAAGGTTCGTAGGTTCGAGTCTCCTTCAGCCAGAGATCAGTGTTTGTGTATATTTCGCATGCTCTCGCGAATTCCTTGCATTGTTCAAATCTCTAGTAAGGCTGATGCATGCAGGGGATGAGATGAAAAGCTGTAAGCCTTCTCCCTGAAAGCTGGCTGCCTTGGATCAAACGTGTAGCGCATGCTACACGCCAAGGTATTGTCCAGTGTGGGTAGATTGGTAAAGCACTGCGTACCTTGTCCTAAGGTTCGTAGGTTCGAGTCTCCTTCAGCCAGAGATCAGTGTTTGTGTATATTTCGCATGCTCTCGCGAATTCCTTGCATTGTTCAAATCTCTAGTAAGGCTGATGCATGCAGGGGATGAGATGAAAAGCTGTAAGCCTTCTCCCTGAAAGCTGGCTGCCTTGGATCAAACGTGTAGCGCATGCTACACGCCAAGGTATTGTCCAGTGTGGGTAGATTGGTAAAGCACTGCGTACCTTGTCCTAAGGTTCGTAGGTTCGAGTCTCCTTCAGCCAGAGATCAGTGTTTGTGTATATTTCGCATGCTCTCGCGAATTCCTTGCATTGTTCAAATCTCTAGTAAGGCTGATGCATGCAGGGGATGAGATGAAAAGCTGTAAGCCTTCTCCCTGAAAGCTGGCTGCCTTGGATCAAACGTGTAGCGCATGCTACACGCCAAGGTATTGTCCAGTGTGGGTAGATTGGTAAAGCACTGCGTACCTTGTCCTAAGGTTCGTAGGTTCGAGTCTCCTTCAGCCAGAGATCAGTGTTTGTGTATATTTCGCATGCTCTCGCGAATTCCTTGCATTGTTCAAATCTCTAGTAAGGCTGATGCATGCAGGGGATGAGATGAAAAGCTGTAAGCCTTCTCCCTGAAAGCTGGCTGCCTTGGATCAAACGTGTAGCGCATGCTACACGCCAAGGTATTGTCCAGTGTGGGTAGATTGGTAAAGCACTGCGTACCTTGTCCTAAGGTTCGTAGGTTCGAGTCTCCTTCAGCCAGAGATCAGTGTTTGTGTATATTTCGCATGCTCTCGCGAATTCCTTGCATTGTTCAAATCTCTAGTAAGGCTGATGCATGCAGGGGATGAGATGAAAAGCTGTAAGCCTTCTCCCTGAAAGCTGGCTGCCTTGGATCAAACGTGTAGCGCATGCTACACGCCAAGGTATTGTCCAGTGTGGGTAGATTGGTAAAGCACTGCGTACCTTGTCCTAAGGTTCGTAGGTTCGAGTCTCCTTCAGCCAGAGATCAGTGTTTGTGTATATTTCGCATGCTCTCGCGAATTCCTTGCATTGTTCAAATCTCTAGTAAGGCTGATGCATGCAGGGGATGAGATGAAAAGCTGTAAGCCTTCTCCCTGAAAGCTGGCTGCCTTGGATCAAACGTGTAGCGCATGCTACACGCCAAGGTATTGTCCAGTGTGGGTAGATTGGTAAAGCACTGCGTACCTTGTCCTAAGGTTCGTAGGTTCGAGTCTCCTTCAGCCAGAGATCAGTGTTTGTGTATATTTCGCATGCTCTCGCGAATTCCTTGCATTGTTCAAATCTCTAGTAAGGCTGATGCATGCAGGGGATGAGATGAAAAGCTGTAAGCCTTCTCCCTGAAAGCTGGCTGCCTTGGATCAAACGTGTAGCGCATGCTACACGCCAAGGTATTGTCCAGTGTGGGTAGATTGGTAAAGCACTGCGTACCTTGTCCTAAGGTTCGTAGGTTCGAGTCTCCTTCAGCCAGAGATCAGTGTTTGTGTATATTTCGCATGCTCTCGCGAATTCCTTGCATTGTTCAAATCTCTAGTAAGGCTGATGCATGCAGGGGATGAGATGAAAAGCTGTAAGCCTTCTCCCTGAAAGCTGGC